>NC_047651.1:3818864-3840941 GCF_902201215.1 Prunus dulcis
GATTATTATTTACGTGAATAGTATGTGTCATAGCAATTTTTCAAATTTTTTTCACTCATTAACATGACAACTTAATAACAATTACTATTCACATGAGATTAATTTCATTTATATGTACGAGATTAATTACAAAAAATTGCTATGTATCTATAATTTTTTATATTAAATTTTGTGGTAATTTTTCAGAATTTTTGTCAATTTTTTCCAATTTTTTTCTTCATTGACGTCAGTGTCTTTAGGCGGCTTGCCCAGTCTTGACAGAGCTCATGTCCTGCCGTGCTAGAATTCATTGGTTGAGGGGTTTATTCAGCCCAGGGGGCCTTTTGCCATGGCAAAACCCCATGGGTGGACATGCTCTTAAGAACCCATGCATAGAACTTGCCCTTAAAAATCGGCTTGTATGGAAAGGGTGCCCATGAACTCTTAAACCACTCTATGATATGCTATATATCCAATGGGGGATCTTGAGTCATAACCTTCAACCAGTCTTCCGTACCCAATGTCCTCGTTGGCCCACTCTATAGACCCTTCACTCAACTACCAGTATTCAATGACTTGATTTATTCTTAATCTAACCAAATGTTAAGAACCCTAGGGTAGAAATTTATCCTAAAAACTGGTTTGTAAGGGAAGAGTGCCCATGAACATTTAAACCACTCTATGATATGATATTTTTCCAATATGAGATCTTAAGTCATTACACATACTTTAAAGAAATTAGGAGAATACGTAATACACTACTCATCTCTACAAATTATCAACAATGAAATCCAAATTCCGAGGAGCGTTAAATTAATTATTCATGATATTTGACATATGCTATAACAAGTCTCTTTGGGGGCGTGTGGTACATAGGATTGGACTGGACAAGACTAAATTCAAGTATTTGCTTTGGCTTGAACTTAGTCTTCTTCTCCTATGTTTGGTGTGTGTCTGGACCTATATTTGGTGCAATTATAAGTTGGACTAAATATTAATTTCAAGATTATTTAATAACTTTTTATTTATCTTATAAGAACTTAAAACAATTATTTTAGTAAATCAATTAGCATCCAATATATCAAGTGTAAGCAATAATTTTAAGAGAGCTTCACTATTAGGCCCAATATAAGGGGCTCAAATTATAACAAAATCCTATATGAAATGGAGTTTATAAATATACCTAAGGTCCATTTATAACATAACAAAGAGACTTCGAAGTTACGAGACACATAACGAGATACACCATAGTGACTGCAACCACCAGTGCTGCATCAGCCAGGGGAGAAGGAGGTCATTGCCCCTCCTTCCCTCTCCCCCTTATTCCCTCTTCCTTTCTCACTCCTTCATTGCTTTCTCTTTCCAAATTTTTTGGTGGTAACTTGTTTGGGTTGTTGCTTTCGCACATTTGAGGCTAAATGCCTCCTTTAATTTTCATTAGCCGAGATCTACACAATCTTATCTCTCTATGTGTAGTCCCTACAAAATCTCTCTCCCTCTATGATCCGCTCTCACCTTTTGGATACATCAGACAATCTTAAATGCGAGTTTTCGCATACCACTAGGAAGATGTATAGAGCTCTTGCTCAAGTGCTTGCACCACCTCCTTTCTTTCTCAAGTTGCTTATTCGTTTGGCTATGAGTTGTGTTTTCCCATGGCTGTTTTTTGATTGCTTGCTACGTTCGCATGGGTGCTTAGGTGGTTTTGACTCTTCCAGAGGTGATGAATTTGGATTGTTGGCTTTCGTGTATTGTTGTGAATTTTAGACAACCTGAAAAATGGAGATTATAAAGATTAGTCTAAACACAAATTATACTCACAAGTACACAAGGTTAATCGTAATTTAGTATGGCAAATACAAGGTCATTCCCACGAGGTTTGAGTTCAACTTCCAATTAGTCTAACCTAATTTACTTCACAAAATATTTTAACTACTCTAATTATATAAACAAGAAATTAAACACGTAGCATACTCACGTAAACACAAAAGGGTTTTTTGAAAGAATGATTTAATTAACAACGAAATTAAAAGATAAAACAAGTAGAAAGTCATTAAACACAAGGATGAGAAATTCAAATTGATAGAAGCACTAGGACAATGAATTTACCATTAGTAATCCGATCTAGCTTCTTATTCACCCACCTATTAACTAACCATTTGATGTCGTCGCTTAGTTTTCCTTTTTCATGAAGCACCTATGGTATTTAGGCTAACTCATATATTCCTACATTCAATTCAACTATGGTATTTAGGTCAAATATCAACACATAGAAACTCATTAAGGTCAGTGAAAACCGCCAACAAGCATGTGAACCCTAAGAGTATGGTATTTACCCTAAATGAATTACAAATCCTAATCACAAAAAGCAAGCCTCAAATTAATTATGGTATTTACTCTAATTTGCATCCGATTAACCCAATTAAAAGTCTAGATGGTGATCAAGCATGAAGATAATTAACCAAGTTATTAAGCACAGTGATTAAGAATTCAACATCAAATGGCAATCAATAGATAGGTAAAATAAGAAAACTAGATTATCATACTAGGGCTACATCATGCCTTAGCAACAGAAAATTAGTTACACATAATCATAGAATTCGGCATAAGCAAAAACATAAGGAAGAAAAAATAAAACGTAGCCAATTACGTTACTCTTCCGGCGTCTCCAATTTCTCCTAGTCTTTGCGTGCGTCCAAAGGAGTTGTTTCTCATGCTTAAGTAAAATACCACATGTCTATTCCTACCCTAGCTGGGCTTTTACAACAACCCAAAAATAAAGAAAAACCTAATTAAAACATAAATCCAAAATGGGTAAGTAATTGACTCCTCTTCCTACTTGGATTGGGATAACACGTCAGTTACTTTGCATGCACGTTTGGGATTGTTTCTCATCGAAGAAATTTCGGAAAAAATATGTAAATTGTAAATCTTTATCTTATCTTTCTAGCCATATATTGTACACCTTGAGGAAAAATTAGGAAAGTCTTCAAATAATCATTATTCCACAACAGCACAATTTTGACAGGATTGCACCTTATGCTGACTTAACTTCAAATATTGCTCTCATTGGCTGCTCTAAAAATTCTAGAAAAATTCTACAATCATCTTCAAGATCTTAGCTTTCATTTTCAACTGGTCTTGTACTAAAACTCCACCAAAAAGTCATATTTTATTTGAAAACCAATTACTTGCTTCGGAAAGTTGAAAATTGAAAAAATAAAGTAATAAGTCTTTTTTTAAATCAAATTCTCCTACAAAAACGAAGTATAAAGAGTACATAAAAAATTGATATCTAAAATTGATCTCCCTAGTTGGTATCTAATTAGACTGAACTGCAACCACCCATAATTGGAAGGAATGTTGCCAGATTTTGTGTTGGCATGTGTGCCAAACAGTTTTTTATATACCTTAAATTATATATTATATCCATATATTTATTATAATAATATTATGTTTATTATTTTGGAATACCACCAACTTGGTTTGGTTAAACCGATGATTCTCAACATCAAGGACCGAAACCAAATTATAGACAATGGTTTGGTTCGGTTTCAAATCAGTGACAAAAAGTAAAAAACTAAAACCAAATCAAACCAGATCAAAGATTTTGTTTGGGCTATTTGACCGAGTTTTCGATTCATATGCCCGCCCCTAAAAGCATCACTTTTTGTTTTGGCTTGGGGGTGGGAGGGGTTGGTGGTGTTGTATAAAGCTATGTGTATGCTAAATATACACATTTTGTTGCTAGAATCACCTACAATGGGCAGGTAAAAATGGTTGTAAAAATGCATAGCCGTTGAGATGCAAAATTAGATGCAAATGTGCATCCTTTTTTACATCCTTTGCAGGTGGTAACCACAGAAGAAAAAGGGAGAGAGAATGTTGTAATCACTCTTTAGCCACCATACAAAATGATGTAGATGACGTGAGCACATCAAGTGGTGCATGAAAAACCTCAACAGCTCTATGATGAACGACTGCGAAATGGAAGGCCTAGATTTCATGCAATTTGCATTGCACTTCCAATAGTTGAAAATATTATAAAAAAAAACCGTAAAATGTTTAAAATATATTATAATTTTCTACATATATATCTTTAAGTTAGTTTGTAAGTAAAATCATGTGTTCTCGAAATTTAAATTTTTTAAAGTCCATTTGTTTGGAAAAATAAAATAAACCAAACACAAAAAAAATTAATTTGAAAAAATTAAAAAAAAAGAAAAAAAAAGAATTATCACAAACAAAACGAATATACGTCTTTGGATTTAAATATTTCCCCATTAATTGGAGCAAAAAATGCATTTACCCCCTTTGGAAGTGTAAATGGAATATAAAAGTGGATTTACACTCCCAAAAATACACCACCCACTAATGATGCCCTAACTTAAGTAAATTGCGTTTGCAGATGGAACGAGGGAGAGAGGGAATAGATATGCTATTGAAGACACAGTTACAGGTTTGTAAGTGTTTAAACTAAAATGAAAAAAAGAGGGCGAATAAACTAGCCACTCCACTTTTTGGTCCAATCCAATGAAACTAAACTACGTATTTTTTGGTTACAAAGAAACTAGGTCTTTCGAATAACAACACTTCAACTAAGCAGTCACTTCGATTACGTACTGATGAATGACCTAGTGGCACACCTTCTCAGCCTCAGGGTGTCCTTGACATATTGGAGGATTTGATTGTGGGATGTGGAGGTTATCTTACGACAAAAAGGGTTTAATGATGGATACATTACTTGGCAAATTTTGGATTACTGACTTAGTTGTCGATAATTAGAGTGTTAGGTGCAATCAATTTTCTAGGGAAAAAAAAAAAGAGTTAACAGGTTTTATACGTAACCGTATATTTTTATATATATAAGCAATATTTAGAGTGGTAGATTCAAACATAGGAGTTCAAATGAAAGATAAATGCTCTCAATTACTTGAGTTACAAGTTTATTCACCATGTAACCATAGGAGTTTGTTGATGATTTAGCATGCATCATACATGTAATGTTTTTGGTACACGAGTTATGTGTAGTTTCAATGTGTGAATCAATGCTCCAGTAAAGCACCTTATCTTGAATTTCATGACTTGAGTTAGTATTAATTTTGAGCAAGATTAGGAACATTAATTACTTTGTGGATATCCAAGTACCACAGCACACATCTATTTTGTCATTTATTATCGAAGTGAATTGACTGCTTCTTTCACTTCAGTTTGCACTTCAGTTTGATAAATGCTTCAATAGAAAGAGCTACGCTTCTGCCTAGACGCTTGTCTTTGGACTTCAGTGTGTTGTACTTATATATAATACCTCTATCTCTTCCTCTCTCTCAATTCCTGTTTATGCTAGCTATAATCAGAAATGGGAGGAAAGAAAAAAAACAAATCAAGCGCCACCACTGCCAATACGTCAGAAACAGGAGGAGGAATGCAAACAAAAGCTGATTCAAAAAGCAAATTATCCACCACCACCATTTTAGAAGATGAAGGCTCGTCCGCAGCACTAGTGGTTGAAGCCGAACATGCTGTTGCTGTACCTCTCAATGTTGCTGTGGATGCACCCATTGTGTCATCTTACAACGAAAAAATTCGTCCTTTGCTTGATGCAGTTGACAAGCTCCGTAGCCTCATGGTTATGGAGGAAGGCATTCAGTTCCCCACAATTGTTGTTGTCGGAGACCAGTCATCTGGCAAATCTAGCGTTCTTGAATCCCTTGCTGGAATCAGTCTGCCACGTGGACAACGCATCTGCACCAGGGTACCCCTCATAATGAGGCTTCAACACCATGCACGTGCAGAACCAGAGCTTTCACTGGAGTACAATGGCAGAGTTAAACAGGCTGATGAGCTCAACATTTCAAAAGATAATATCAATGCACTAATGTCATTGCTGGTGGAGGGGAATTTCTAAAACCTTATTGACTTTGTTGGTGAAAAAGAATGGTGTGCCTGATTTGACCACGGTTGATCTCCCTGGAATCACTAGGGTTCCTGTTCATGGCCAGCCTGAGAATATTTATGACCAAATTAAGGATATGATGGAGTATATAAAACCTGAACAGAGCATCATTTTAAATGTGTTGTCTGCGACTGTGGATTTTACTACTTGTGAATCGATTAGGATGTCACAGAGTGTGGATAAAACTGGTGAGAGGACTCTGGCTGTGGTTACAATGGTTGATAAAGCACCAGAGGGACTGCTAGATAAGGTTACAACTGATGAAGTCAATATTGGTCTTGGTTATGTCCGCGTAAGGAACCCGATTGGAGGTGAGACGTATAAGGAAGCTCTAGCTATTTCTGACCAACTATTTCAAACTCATCCTCTGCTTTCCAGGATTGACGAATCTATAGTTGGAATTCATGTTTTGGCCCAAAAGTTGGTTCAAATTCAAGCCTCTAGCATAGCTAGAAACTTGCCGGATATTGTTAAGAAAATTAATGACAAGCTGAGTTCCTGCCTTTCAGAGCTCGACAAAATGCCAAAGAAATTGTCATCTGTTGCTGATGCCATGACAGCTTTCATCAACATCATTGGAGTGTCCAAAGAATCACTTAGGAAAATTCTTATTAGAGGAGAATTTGACGAGTACCAAAATGAAAAGCACATGCATTGCACGGCCAGGCTTGTAGAAATGCTCAATCAGTATGCTGATGAACTTCATAAGGCCAATGAAAGTGATCCCAAAAGTAACTTCTTAACGGAGGAGATTAAGGTTTTGGAAGAAGCGAAAGATATTAGTCTTCCCAATTTTCTTCCCCACAATGTCTTTCTATTTTGCAGGGAAAAGTGAGGGGAATTTCAAGTATACCCATTAGGTTTGTTGGATATTGAATTTCCTGATCAAGAATTCTAAGTTTCAAACTCCCACCCTGCTATGGGGGTTGATGATTTTTTCAACCCTCATGGAGGTAGCACCACTGACTCCTTCTCTCATTCTCCACCAACTATCGTTGAGTTGAGTGCCCAGATGGCTCCGCTCCTACAGATGCAGACTTTGACCCCGAACCTGATCCAGAATCAGATCCTCTTTTGACGACCCCGACCCCGACCCCGACCATAACGATGACGACCTCGACCCCGACTCCGAAGACGACCCCGACCCCCACTCCGATGATGACCCCAACCCCGAATTTGTCTCTGATTCAGACCCTGATCTCGATTTTGACTCTGACTCTGGCCCAGACTCAGGCTCAGATTCCGATCCCAATTCCTACTCAACCTGTATCCTATGCATCTTCCGCTGCACAGATTATGACTTCTCGACTAACGACCCCGACACATGGACCAGATTGCGCATATTGTGGTGATCCGAGACACACTTGTGAGACTTGTTTTAAATAGCATGGCTACCCCAATTGGTGGGCTACTCTTACAGATCGAGGACAATGCAACATGATCAGTAATGGTACTGGTTATGGATTCCACACTTCCGATGAGATTGATTCCATGAGCTGGATAATTGATTCCCGTGCAACTGATCATATGATGTTTGATCCTGATGATTTTCTAAATACTACACAACCTCGACGAACCTGTATTGCAAATGCCAATGGTGTTACTTATCCTGTGACAGGGGCTGGCACTGTTGCACTCTCATCCTCTCTCACACTGGCTAATACTTTACTTGTTCCATCTTTATCCACTAAATTGTTGTCAGTTAGTCAGCTTACTGAACAATTGAATTGTTGTGTACTCATTTACCCGAGTTTTTGTTTGCTTCAGATATTCACACTAAGGAGATTCTTGGTCGTGGTACTAAGAGAGGGGGGCTATATTATGTCGATGACTTCAGTCCCGGCATGGCTAACAGCGTGACACATCCCTTTGATAGCAAACAAAAGCAAATCTGGTTGTGGCACCATCGATTGGGACATCCGTCTTTTAGTTATATGAAGCATCTTATACCAGATTTATTCTCAGGTTTCAAGGACTCCGACTTCACATGTGATACTTGTATTTTGGCCAAGAGTCACCGTGTGCCCTACCCGTTGAGTACGAACAAGTGTACTACTCCATTTACGTTAATTCATTCTGATGTCCGGGGACCTTCTCCTATCACTGCTCCTTCTGGTGTTCGATGGTTTGTCACATTCATCGATGATTGTACACGGATGACATGGCTTTATTTGCTGAAGAATAAAAACGAAGTGTTTTCCTTTTTTCAGTCCTTCCACAAACAGATGAAAACTCAATTTAATGCTCAAATCCAGATTCTTCGCTCAGACAATGGTGGAGAATTTGTCAATCATGACTTTCAGACTTATTTCCAACAACATGGAATTATCCATGAGACGACTTGTCCTCAGACACCACAACAAAATGGTGTTGCTGAACAAAAGAATCGACATCTTCTTGAAACCGCCCGAGCACTTCTGATTGGCGCTCATGTTCCTCGCCATCACTGGGATGATGCTATTGTCACCGTAGTTCATCTGATCAACCGCATGCCTTCTGGTGTACTGACCTTTAAAACTCCCTTACAGGTGCTTGCACAACACAGACCTCTACCTTCTGTTTTGGTACTCACACCCCGAATCTTTAGATGTGTGGCTTTCGTTCATCTCCACAAAAATCAACGTAGCAAACTTGATCCATGTGCGCTTCGTTGTGTTTTGTGGGTTATGCCACTCATCAGAAAGGCTACCGCTGTTATCACCCTCCTACCCAACGAACCTATGTCACTTTGGATGTGACCTTTCTGGAATCTGAGCTGTTCTTCCATGACCCATCATCCAATTCTACACTTCAGGGGGAGATACGAAGTGAAGAGCATAATTGGAACAAATTGGAAAATAAAGAAATTCTCCTTTGTACAGAAATGATTGATCATTCCTAGTCTGGAGCACGAGATTACTCTTTGTCGAAAAGCGACCAATCGCTCATTCATAGCGATCAATTGCCTGACCCACCTGATCCATGTGAAGATATTTCTGATCCGAGTCTCACACCTACAGACAATACAGAACAACAAGATGAAGACCCCCCCTCTAACTCAACAGTACCAACAGACCAATCTCCTGATAATATCCTTGAGGTAACTACTCCTACTAGACTTGTGCATTTAGATGATAAAACTATTGGATATCAATTACCTTTCAGGCAAAATCGTGGGAAGCCACCAAACCGTTATTCACCTGATATTGGCAAGACATCCAAGTATCCAATTGCAAATCATGTATCCACTGAGAAGCTGTCTGAACCAATCAAGGCTTTTGTGCATCAGTTGTCTGCTATCCATATTCCAACCAAGGTCTCTGAAGCATTGAAAGATCCTAAGCGGGTCCAAGCTATAAAAGAGGAGATGAAAGCCCTTGAGAAAAATCAGACTTGGACATTGGAGACTATACCCCGAGGAAAAAAGACTATCGGATGTAGATGGGTGTTTACTATAAAACACAATGCAGATGGATCTATCAAGCGATACAAGACAAGACTTGTGGCAAAAGGGTACACACAGACCTATGGTATAGACTATGAAGAAACCTTTGCTCCAGTTGCAAAGTTAAACACCGTCAGAGTCTTATTGTCCCTTGCAGCTAATTTGGATTGGCCATTACACCAGTTTGATGTAAAGAATGCTTTTCTACATGGCAAACTCACGGAGGAGGTGTACATGGACATTCCTCCTGGATATAATACTACTCAGACTGGAATAGTTTGCAGGTTACGAAAAGCATTGTATGGATTGAAACAATCACCACGTGCATGGTTTGGACGGCTCACCATGGCAATGAAGAACAATGGTTTCAAACAGTGCAACTCTGATCATACTCTGTTCTTGAAACATCGAAAAGGGAAGGTAACAGCATTAATAATCTATGTTGATGATATGATTATTACTGGGAATGATAAACAGGAAATATCACAGCTACAAGACTATTTGGCTACTGAGTTTGAGATGAAGGATCTAGGTGGACTCAAGTATTTCTTGGGAATTGAGGTGGCTCGATCGCAGCAAGGCATATTTCTCTCTCAAAGGAAATATGTCTTGGACTTGTTGACAGACACATGAATGCTAGATTGCAAACCTGCAGACACTCCTATTGTTCAGAATCATCATCTTGGAGAATATCCGGATCAAGTTCTAACTAACAAAGAAAGATACCAAAGGTTAGTGGGAAGATTGATCTATTTGTCACATACTCGACCAGACATTGCTTATGCGGTGAGCGTAGTCAGTCAATTTATGCACTCTCCAAGTGAAGACCATATGAATGCAGTTCTTCGGATACTTAGATATTTGAAGTCTGCACCTGGAAAAGGACTTATGTTCTCAAAGCATGTTCATCTAAATATTGATGGTTATTCAGATGCAGATTGGGCAGGTAATGTAACAGATAGAAAATCCACATCGGGTTACTTCACATTTGTGGGAGGTAATTTGGTGACATGGAGAAGCAAGAAACAGAATGTAGTAGCTTTATCTAGTGCAGAAGCCGAGTTCAGAGGCATGACTAAAGGGATTTGTGAACTTCTTTGGTTAAGAAAGTTGTTTACTGAACTTGGGTATAAACCTACATCCACAATGAATCTCTTTTGTGACAACAAGGCTGCTATAACCATTGCACAGAATCCGGTTCAGCATGATCGTACTAAACATGTTGAAGTGGATCGACACTTCATGAAACAAAAGCTTGAGGCTAAAGTGTTTCAGTTTCCTTTTGTGAAATCCGAGGATCAATTGGCGGATATTTTGACAAAGGTGATTTCCAGTAAAGCATTCCACAATTCACTAGATCAGTTCGGCATTGGCGACATCTATGCACCAACGTGAGGGGGAGTGTTGGCGTGACTTGTGGATATTGACTTACTTTCCTTTCACACCAAGAATTCCTATTATAATTGTAATTGATTTACTTTAATTCCTGATTTCCTACTGCAAATAGATTTAGGAATTTATTATTTACTTGCCCATTCAGGTTTTGTTGTATTATAAATATGACCTCCTATAAGGAGAAGAATACACAGAAAATTCCCACAAACAAATATTCTCTCATAGTTTTCATATTTTAGCAATATTGGGGATGTGGTGATTTCTGTGTTAATGCATGACACACAAGGCTATTATCATCTTCATATGGCTACCAGAAGAGCTGGCCATAATCTTATATCCAAGATGAAAGAAAGGTCAAACAGCTGGATCTTGGAGATTGTGGAAATGGAGAAACGTACAGATTTCACGTGTAATCCTGAATATGTATCTGAATGGAATAGGCTCATGAAAAAACAGAAGGCATTCATAGATGGAGTCTTGAAGGATGAGCAACGGCCCTCTAAGATGGACATAGAGGGTATTGGGGAGATTGAATTTGAAGGTCTAAGGAAGCACACTCATGTTGATCTATCTCAACCTTTTGACTTGAAAATGCGGATGACTGCGTATTGGAAGGTTGTTCTGAGAAGGTTGGTTGATTGCATGGCCTTGCATTTGCAGCTGACTGTTGCAAACCTTGTGAACAAAGAAATGGAGTTGGAGATTGGTTGTGAGTTAATGGGAGCAAATCACGGCGTTGGGATTGAGAGGATGCTGGAGGAAGCTCCATCAGTTGCAGTCAAGCGCTAGAAGCTCAACAAGAGCATCAAAAAGCTCAAGGATTCTAAGGAGGTGGTTGGTAAGATCATGGATACTTATGCTGGTTAACTTGTGGGATAGCTATAATGATCAATGTTCTGTTAATTTCTAGTTATTAGTATGTAGTTAAATGATGGCCACTTTCTAGTTACCGCAGACATTTTGTGAGTCCTGTGTGGATGATCTGTTTCTGCTTAACTAAGGGCACATTTTGTTTATCATGTACCTGGTTGCTCATCCTGTGTGTAACATATCTGTTTCTACGTAATTAAGATCGCGTTTTGCTTATAATCTTGTGGATGCTGATTTTGTTTCTACTCAGTTAAGAACACATTTTGTTTTTAAGTGGGTTCTAACCAGCTAGCATGTTTAATCCATGTAAACGATTTTGCTACCATCTTCATCTAGTTAGCTGTGGGTGGCTAAATCGAGCACCATCAGTGTCAAAGTTCTTGCAGTCTCAAGTAGAAAGACCTCTCTTAAAACAAAAATGCGTGTGTAGCAGAACAGTTTGGAAAGTCTCTTAAAACAAAGGCAATGAAAATGTATTTGGTATTCTCTAAAAAGAAAAAAAAGCTGTCTCCAATACTAATATGTGAATTGTATTATGCAGTAGTATTGTGAGAGATGATATGACGCTCGCATGCAGCTGTAACTGCTCTTAACTACCTGAGTTCAGAGCTCTTTTTTATTTTGTTTTTTAAGAACCAAACTTATTATTGTGAAAAAACATTACAAGTTATATTAATTAAATTTGATTAAAAAGATGGTGCAATTGTTAAATTGATTTATCCAATTGTTTGTACTCAATTTTGCATCGTGTTCTACTTTTGCCCAAAATATGTGGTCTAGAATATTGTATGTATAAAAAAAAAAAAAAAATCATTGTCCTGAACAACCAAGTAACAACATGAACAAAAAAAATTAATAATAATAATAATTTGCAAGATTAATTTGAAGACCAAGGATGGTCAGACAACTGCATAGATTCCTAATGGATGACAGAGATTACTTAATACACAACTTCATCAGCAGATTTCAACAGAGTCCAGAAACATATCCCAACCAGATGTCTTCAAAGAACACTACACATGTCCTATTATAGTTTTTAGCATGAATGAACTGATTTCTTTTTATGCAATATTGGTTACTGGTTTGTTAACGGCTTTTTGCTATACTGATTGCGTCAATTTCAAGGACATGTCTTTGTTATTGTGATCTTGGCAGAAAAACTTATATGAAATGGAGATAACACTATTTGTTATTTTTGGCCAATTATGCTATGCTAAGTAGAAAAATTATCACGTGTGACATAGTTTGATTGGCCAGGGATAGCAAAACAGTGCTATTCTTGTTATACACAAGTGTTTCTTGATCTTAGGGTGTATTCAATTAAGATTTTAATGGATTTTAAATAAGTTCGGAGTGTCATTTAATTGATTTCTTTTTCATTGTTAGAATCTTGATATTGTCATAGAGTTTGATAGATTTTTATAAACTTCTATAAATTCAAAATAATAGTGGGCCATCATGCTTGATGTTAGTGGTGGTGGTAGAAATGATAGATGCATTAATGGTGGTAATGATCGTGTCAAGACTCAAAAGTAATTAGAGTTTAAACTGATATGTTTATTCTTCTCTCAAGGAAGGATATATATATACTACATACAGTGGGTACAAATAGGAAATATATACAAAATCTCTTAATTCTACTCAAATTAGATAATTACAATAAAATACAAATTCTATTTCTAATAGGAACATTGACTTTGACTCACGCCAACACTCCCCACAAGTTGGTGCATAGATATCGGTAATGCCCAACTTGTCAAGTAAGTCTTCAAATCGGTGATTTGACATGGCATGGGTCAACATAGCTGCAAGCTGCATCGAAGAAGGCACAAAATGTATAGAAATTAACTTATGCTCCAGCTTCTCCTTAATGAAATGCCAATCAACTTCTACATGCATAGTTCGATCATGTTGCACCGGATTTTTTAGCAATTTCAAATGCGGACTGACTATCAAAGTGGAGCTTTGTAGCAGCCATCCAGTCTAAACCCAATTTCAGCAAGTAACCACATTAACCACAGTATTTCACAAACCCCTTGGACAATCCCTCAGTACTCAGACTCTGTAGAGGACCAAGACACAACATTTTGCTTCTTAATTGCTACGCCACATAACTAGGTTATTACCAACAAAGGTGAAGTAACATGATGTAGAACATCTATCTGTAATATTCTCTGCATAATTTGCGTCAGTTTAACCTTCTAGATCCAAGTGGTCATTTTTCTTAAATAATAAACCTCTCCGAGACGCAGACTTTAAGTAACTCAGAATACGCATCACAATAGCCGTATGATCAGGGCGTGTCAATGATAAATAGATCAATCTCCCAACCAATCTTTGTTGTCTTTCTTTATTAGTTGGGACCTGATCCACATAAATCCCAAGTTTATGATTCTCAACAATAGGTGTATCAGCTGGTTTATAGTCAAGCATTCTAGTATCTGCTAGCAGGTTCATGACATACTTTCTTTGTGAAAGAAATAAGCTATGTTTAGATCGAGTGACTTCCACTCCTACAAAATATTTCAGACTAGCAAAATCTTTAGACGCTAAACGCTTCTGTAGTTCCTCAATTTCTATAGTATCATCACTAGTCAAAATCATATCATCAACATAGATAATCAATAAAGTCACCTTATTAGCCCCATGTTTAATGAATAGAATAGGATTAGTATTGGACTGTTGGTAACCAAATTTCTTCATAGCTGTAGTAAATCTGCCAAACCATGCTCGAGGAGACTGCTTTAACCCATACAACGTCTTTTTAATCTGCACAAGTTCATCGTGTCACCAGTATCGCTATACCATGGTGGAAGACTCATGTACACTTCTTCTTCTAATTCACCATGTAAGAATGAATTTTTATTTTTACATCAAATTGTCTCAAGGTCCAATCTAAGTTTACTGCTAAGGACAACAAAACTCTGACAGTATTAATCTTAGCCACAGGTGCAAAAATATCATGATAATCAACTTCTTATGTCTGAGTGAACCCTTTAGCTACTAATCTTGCCTTGTACCTCTCGACAGTACCATATGCATTACATTTAACTATAAACACCCATCTGCATTTTACAGGCTCCTTTGGTTGATCAACAATGTCCCATGTATTATTTTTCTGCAACGCCTTCATTTCAATATTCATGGCTTCAACCCACTTTAGATCCTTAAATGTCTCATCAACAAAAGTTGGAATTTTAATATTATCCATTATGGTAAAAAATGCTTTGCACTCAGGAGATAACTTGGGATCATACACATAATAGGCAATAACATATCTTACTTTGCCTTTTGGTGAGTAACGATTAGGTGGAACCTCACGGTTCCCTCTAAGCGATAGAACATAGGAATTATTAGCAGTATGAATAAGGAGCATAAATTAAGTCTGAATCATTTGATAGAAACGCTGAAAGATGTCGACCACATCACTTTTAGTTTTCATCTCATATAACCACATTATACGAGTGTAATCATCCACATATAACACAAACTAGTGAACTCCCAAGGCTGTAGAAATAGGGGAAGGTCCTCAAACATTAGAATGAACCATATCAAATGGCATAAGTCGTTTATTACAACTTGGAGGGTAGGATACCGGATGACTCTTAACTAAAATACAAGTCTGACATTGGAAAGCAGACTTGTTGACACCACTAAATAATGCAGGGAATAAATGTTGTGAATATCCGAAGGAGGCATGACCAAATCGGCAATGTAGCAACCAATCCGGTGATGCTGAGAAGTTTCGGTGCTACCAGCATGAAGAACTCGACTAGTTGCCACGTCATTCACATATAAAGCCCCCCTTTTTTAGTACCAAGACCAAAGATCTCTCGAGTCTGGATATTCTGTAGTAATACAAAAGACGGATACATTAGTACAACATAGTTTAGCTACTCAATAACTTGCGGCACAGATAATAAATTACTAGACAAAGATGGAACCAATAACTCTTTATCTAATGGTAAAGCAAGTGTCAAGAGTACAGAACCAGCTCTTGTGACAGGAGTAGCATCATTATTAGCAGTCAGAACATGATCACGATGAGACGGAAGTAGATGTGTCAAACAAGACGGGCTGACCTAACATGACCCGAGCCCATCCCGTTTAAATAAGACACGGCACGACACGAGCACAAATATTAGTAGGTCGTGCTTGGCACAACATGAAAGATTGGGCCGGGCCGGGATCAAAAGATGAGGTCCAATAGATCAGGGCGACCCATGGACCGACATGGGCCGGGCTTGGCCCCCCAGCCCACTTCAAGCACGGCCCGAGCCTAGCCCACTTAACCTTTTTTTTGGTCTCAAAAGTCAAAATCCACTTAAGTGACTTAACAATTACGTGATCCAGCATTTATTGCATTTTTTTCACTACCAAGTTGGAACGGCAATTAAAAACTTGAGTAATTAAAATAAAATAAAAATAAAAATAAAAAAGTGATGCAATGACCAATGATGTACCGATCTCGTCGTACACCCTAGCCTTAAGTGACTTAACAAACAGACTTAGAGTTGGAGAGTTGGACTCAAACTCAAAGCTCGAATAAAGCCTAGACTGAACAATTTGAAATAGTGAGTCGTGCAAATGAAAGAATTTGAATAAACACATACACTGATGCATAAGTGTGGAAGAGTCGTAGGACTGTGCCAATATTAAATGTTCATTTCTCATCTATTTGTCTTATTATTTGTGATTGTATTTGATTTGATTATAATTTCTTTTACGTTTGAATTCGTTTTCCCTATATTATACAATGGATCATCCAATTCATTTAAATCAAAATGTTAAAATCATCAACATGATTGGACTCGATTTTAGCCTTAGCTTTATCAAATTGGATTGTAAAATCTAAAACTTAAACTACATTGGATCATATGTCAAATTTTGAAAATGTTGGGCTAGTTCTTGGGCCCGAATACTGCCCGAGCACGAGCACGGGCACAATCTTAGTCCGGCCTGTTTCAATGTGGATTTGGACTTTGGGTCGGGTTGGGATTAATGGTTTTATTAAATGGGTCAGCATGGCCGACCCAATAAATTAAATGGGCCGGTCCAGCTTGGCACGAATAGGATAAAGTCATGAGTTTAAATAGGGCGACCCAGCCTGGCCCGTTTGACACCTTTAGGTGGAAGAGTAGTAGAGAAAAGCAGAATTATACTCATATGGTCAGTAGCTCCAGAATAAATAATCCAACTTGTATTGCGTGTATCATGAGAATGGAAAGCCTTGGCAAAGTTACCTGGAGGTGGCATAGGTGCAAGAGGTGTTAGAGTGCTTGAGACTGCTATCACGGCCGAAGCAGGAGTAGCGGTAAGGTGGCCGTGCCTAGTGGTGACGTCAACCACAGAAGTGGTGGCAGCAAGCACATGAGCTTTGCCGTTTACGCCATAATCAATCGAACATCCCTAGCCTTAGAGGACCAACATGTAGACAGGACCCATGGCCTACCAGAGGTAGAAGCACTTCTTAGAGAACTTAGGCACCAATGACCTCATCTCCTTAGCTACCAGAAACACCTTCTACAATTTGCACAAAGTCTCATATCGAAACTTTGGACAAACTCCCACTTTCACTTTCCTATAAAAGAGGAATAGCGCCCAGGTGAAAGGGGTAACTACTTTTTACCTATACTGTTACATTGCCAAAATTACTACACATCCCACATTCGCTGACTTAGCATCGGAGAGCCTCTGGCAGGTACCACACCAGTGTCTGAAGTTTGACGATTGCTTCTTCTTCATTATCTTCTACAAGGTCCCTTCATCCCAAAGATTCGTACTCCTCCTGCCATGCTGAGGATCCAACACTTCTCCATCTAAGTTGACTCTCCGAAAATGAGTATCAACAATTGCAATAGATGCAATTGCAATAGAGGATGCTATATGATGAACCCTCTATTGCACTTGTAATAGACAGTTTCAGCTTTTCTCCATTTGGTAAAGTACTTAACAAGATGTAGTTGCAATAGAGATTTGGTTTGAACTGGTTTCGGTTCGGTTTCTAGTTTTTTCGGTTTTGGATCGGATTATTATTATTATTTCAAAATACAAATTTAGACTAAAATTTTATTTTTTGGGCTTGAAAATTTATAAGTGATCAAATTTCATGCAAAGAGAGATATTAGGCCTAATGTTGAGGCCCAAAAAATCCAAGGAGCTAAGCCCATATTAATTCTTGGCCTAACTTGGATAATTGAAAGCAAAAGAAGCTTAATTGGGACAAAATGAGAATTTGTAGGGCGCGCCAATACAAGCTACGGGCCACGTACACTACTACAAATAAGCAAAAAGACGACGGTAAATCACCGTCGTGTATTGAGTTTTTCAGTGGTCGTGGAATCCACCGTCATCTTTTCCCTCATAAACCACGACGCTAAATCACCGTCGTTGTTAAAATATAAAACGTCATCAACAAATAAAAAACGAAGTCTTTATTCTACAAAAAGAACGAAAAAAGCAGTCGGGGATGAGAATAGACGACAAACTCTCGAAAAAAACCGTCGTTAGAAAGGAAAAATATGACACATATTAACAGAACAAGGCCGCAAAATAGACATACAACGACGCAAATTAAAATAATACGCCGTTAAATATACTTTTCACGACAACAAAAAATATGATGTCTTTAAGAAAATTAGAAGACGACGTTATTGATTCCTACTACGTCGAATATATAAAAACAGCCGTCGTATATTACATTTTCCACTTCGATTTTTCTATAAAACATGACGTGGAAATAGTTGTCAGTGTCATTGTTTACGACGCATGTATTTATATATTAGACGTTGAAAAAACAAACAACGTCGGTTACTAATATATGAGAGTCGTATTACAAAATTTATACGGCCTATTTTCAGAAACAACAACGACGATAAATTAGACGTTGTTAAATAAAACAACGTCGAAACGACATAAAAAAAATAAATTAGACCGTCGTTGTATAAATAAGGCATACAACGTCGAAAAAAAATAAAAACAGCCGTGTTTAGTCTGCATAAGTTTTAAAAAATAGTCGAGGATGAGA
Source organism: Prunus dulcis (assembly GCF_902201215.1). Lineage (NCBI taxonomy): Eukaryota > Viridiplantae > Streptophyta > Magnoliopsida > Rosales > Rosaceae > Prunus > Prunus dulcis. Next base: position 3,837,516 of record NC_047651.1, read on the forward strand.
AAGACGACCAACACAAACAAATCACCGTCGTTAAAAAGGAAAAATATGACATATTAGAAGAAAAAGGCCGCAAGATAGGCATACAACGACGATATTTAAAACATTACGCCGTTAAATATAATTTTCACGACGTTATGGAAAACTACTCTGTCTCTTATTGAAAACTACTACGCCTTTAAATACATGAGAAGACGACGTTATTGAAAACTACTACGTCTCTTATTTACAAAAGACCGTCGTGAAATAAGTTTTCCACTTCGATTGGTCTAAAAAAGATGACGTAGATATAGCTGTCTGTGTCATTATTTACGACGTATGTATTTATGTTGTTGACGTTGAAATGCAAAACAACGTCGGTGGCATTTATATAGTCGACGTTGTATTTATATGTATTCAGTACTCACGACGTACTTATTAATGTAGACGACGTTGAACTTCTAAACAACGTCAATATTTACGACGCATTTAATAAACCACGCCGGTTCTAAATTAATGTTCAGATATTTAATCTCATTTTTAGACGTCGGTATTATGGGATTGGAGTCGTGTTATTTTGGATTACATGGCTGTTCTTAATCCTTCCCCGACGTGATATCCTGGATAATTGCTTCACAATAGCGTCGTGGTTCTTCATTGTTACGCTGCTTTAAGACGTCGGTAAATATGCTGAATAAATGGTTAACCATAACGTCGTGTTTTATTTGAACAGACGTTTTTTTTTATGCAGAATATAATGATTTAATCTGGATCCAGTATTTTTTGCACTGATTGTTTTGTGGCCAAAACCTGTATAATGAAAGTGAAGAAATCACATTACAATATATTATAAAATGAATGTCATACACCGCCAATTACATAAGCATCATTCAATCCATATATCTTCACACCCATCTCGAATATTTTGACCACCTAACTCACCCACCAGTTCATCAAATGTGTCAACATTTGGCATCCCTCTAGTAAATGGCTCACACTCAATTATCACATCACCTAAGACTTCATCACCAATAACATCATTATATTCTCTATTAGGCATTGATAAAACTACCGACCAACCACGATGCATCGGGTCGTCAACAAAAAATATTTGTTTGACTTGAGAAGCCAAAACAAATTGGTCATTCCTATGTCCAATTTTACTCAAATCTACAAGGGTAAATCCAAGTTCGTCGACTACAAGACCAGAACTATCTATCCAATCACACCTAAAGACTGGGATTGTAAACTTTGGTAGTCAAGGTCCCAAATTTCTTGAATGACACCATAGAAACCCATATTTGAGAGAATTGGGTTTTTATCCTTGGCACTAGCAACTTGCATGGTTTGTGCAAGTAAATAAACTCCACTATTTTGAGTTGTCCGCACATCATCTTGTGCCTTGATATTGAATTTAATACCTTTAATAAGATAGCTCCTATATAATGGCACCGCCATGTTTGGACCAGCTGCTAGCCACCTTAAATTTTCTGATACGCCATTATTGTCTTCCTCAAGTTCACTTTGAACCTGCAAATTAATCAAATCTTAATTCAATCTAACATAGAAATAAGAAGAAAATTAAAAGAGAAATATGTTATTCAACAACATATACCTTGAAGCGTAGCCATTGAATGAAAGTGCTATTGTGCTTATCCCGCAGCCACTTTGTTCTCTTTCTAAATTTTGGATAAGCAGTCTTGATGTGGATCATATGTTGCCTACATGACACGAAAAATTCAAGCATTACGGTCCCAAATATATAAGATAAACATAAGAAATAATTTAAAATGGAAACTTGAAGAATAAAACTCATACGTACTCGATATAAGGTAGGACTTCCTCTGTATTCTCCAAGACATATAGATGTGCTTGATTCAACAGGTCCCGATCAACTACGCTCACTGTGCAACCTGATAATGGCTTTGAAACTCCCATCTTTTGGCTTGAAGGCACTCCAACTGTACTAACATCAGATAAATGCCGAGTACAAAACTCTACCGCTTCTTCAGCTATATACCGCTCAGCAATGCAACCTTCGGGACGAGTACGATTCTGAACATACCCCTTCAGCACTTTCATATATCTTTCAAACCGATACATCCACCTAAAATATACTGGCCCACATAGACGAACTTCTCTGACAAGATGTACTACTAGATGAACCATGATATCAAATAATGAAGGGGGAAAGTACTTCTCAAGCAAACACAGAGTAACTACTACATCTTCTTCCAACTTATCTAGTTTGGAAACATCAACAGTCTTTGCACATATAGCATTGAAGAAGAAGCACAAACGAGTTATTGCATACCTTGCAGGCTTCTCCAAAACAGAACGAAAAACAGAACGAATTGCCACAGGGAGCAATTGTTGCATTAAGGTATGACAATCATGTGATTTAAGGCCAAGAAGTGTTGAATCTTGTAAAGATACAAGATTTTTAATATTTGAAGAATAACCTTCAGGGACCTTCATACCATAGAAAGAATTGCAAACCTCTCTTTTCTCTGCTCTTGACAAATTCCAAGGCCCAGGAGGCAAACGAGTACGTCTTTCTCCATACTCGGGTTGCAAATCAGCTTTGACCCCCATGTTCAATAAATCTAATCGAGCAGCAATCCCATCTTTATTTTTTTCAGGGATCTCCAGCAATGTACCAATGATACTATCGCAAACATTCTTCTCAATGTGCATAACATCTAGGGCATGCCTCACAGGAAGGTATTTCCAATACTTGAGATCAAAGAATATTGATTTCTTCTTCCAACAAACTCTGTCACCATTTTCAACCATATGCAGCACTTTTTCTCCGGTTAATGGCTCGGGAGGTATGCCATATTCAGGTTTCCCATTAAAAGCTGCACGCTGCCTCCTATATGGATGATTGATTGGTAACCATTTTCTATGCCCAATGTAACAAATTTTGTGGCCATTTTTCAACCTGAGACTAGGTGTATCATCGCCGCATATTGGACAAGCTTTATATCCTTTAACAACACAACCAGATAAGTTTCCATAGGGGGGGAAATCATTAATTGTCCACATTAATGCAGCTCTGAGTGTAAAGTATTCTCCATTATGTGCATCATACACTCCTCTAATCCCAACCCACAAAGATTTTAAATCATCAATCAAAGGCTCCAAGTAGACATCTATATCATTTCCGGTTGTTTAGGACCAGAAATCAATAAGGTTAACATCATGAACTTTCGTTTCATGCACAGCCATGGAGGGAGATTATATGTAACTAAGATAACCGGCCAACAACTATATATGCTACTTAGAGAACTGTGGGGATTGAATCCATCAGATGAAAGAGCCAATCTCAAGTTTCTCGGCTCATTACCAAACTCAGGCCATTTATCATCAAGAAGTTTCAAGACGGGGAATCCGCCGGATGAGACATCTGACCGTCAATTGATTTTCTAGCAGCATGCCAAGTCAAAC
>NC_047651.1:3840960-3848046 GCF_902201215.1 Prunus dulcis
AAAAATCTGATTATGTCGGCGGTTTTCTATATAAACCGTCGTGGTTATTTCAATTCTTGTCATTAAGTAGATCTACCGGCGTAGGATAAGAAAATCAAAGAAAAAAATTGTTAACAAAAATTCTTATTAAGACGACGGTTTCAATTAAATGTACGACGTATAAAATGAATAAATACGACGTTAAATTTTATAGTACGATTTAAAGATAGCGTCGTAGAACTATACGAGAATGACGTCGATATATTTATATTTTCCGTCGTTGTACATTAATTTAATACGACGATATTTTGTATTTTAAAGCCGTGGATTTGTTTGTAATTATACGGCGTCTTATACGAAAACCTTGTCGTGTTATTTTATGAGTAAAAACGGCGGCTTTTATTGAAATCGTCGTCTTTACTTTCTACGTCGGTCGATTCATAACTTCTACCGTTCTTTGTTGGCTTTGATTTTACACTGCGGAAATCTGTTTCAAATAGACGTTGGTTGTTTAATTAGGTACGTCGTTGTTTTTGAACAGCCATTTGAATCTCCATTTTTAGTTGTCTAAGGTGGTATTACACGACGGTGTTTTTAGAACCGTCGTCTTTTTAAAAATCACGACGGTTTTCACTTAGACCGTCGTTGTTTTCTGGTCGTCTTTTTCACTTTTTGTAGTAGTGTAGTTAGAAGATTTTCTACAGCAAAGTTCAAAAATGATTCCACCCCAAAACTCATATGCCTTCGATCTTCTATCCGAGTGCATCCATGACTTATCCATCTCCGACACTATAACCTATTATCTATAATAAAGTGAAAATAGAGGCAATGACCATCACTATAGCAGATTATACAAAGATCTAATAGCAAGTAATACACAACAGAGACGACGGGTTTCAAACAAAAACAGACGTATTTGGCATATATAGACGACGGATTTTCAACAGACGTCGTCTATTATAAGTAATACAAACGGCGGTTTATGAAAAAACCGTCGTGTATAAGTAATACAACGACGGTAGTTTAAAAAAACCGTCGTGTAATCGTCGTCGTATGCCTTAAAATTCGTCGTGTCTCAGTTTATATTCAAGAACACAAAACCCATTAAGAACATAACATATATATGAAACCAAGCAAGAAACCAACATATACATGAAAGCAAGCATGAAAACAATAAATCCATTCCCAATTCAACATAACATAGGGTGATTAAAAGATCCGACAAAATTAAATCCATTCTCAATTTGCGGCTCGGATAGACCATAGTCCCCTGTATCCTGCCAGTTTGCGGCTCGGATAGACTGCGTGTCATCCGAGACCTGCCAGGGGAATTGACGGACTTACAGGGGTACTTCTAGGTGGTACTTTTAAAGGAATTTCAGTGTTTTATGAAATTATTGTTTTCAGAAAAGTTGATATCAGTTTTCTTAACATTCGTGCCGTTTTATATCTATACATATATATATATATACACATATACGTATACCTGTTGATTTACATGCTTTATATATTTGATTACCGATGAACTTTAGATTTACATACATAATTATTTTGACTACGGGGGTTATTATGTTTATAAACTAGTTTGAGAACATTCTTTTTGTCCACTCACATTTTCGACTTGTTTTTCGCCCCCAGGCTGTAGATGCGTACAGGCATCCACCACCGGGCCACTCCCAGCTTCCGCACCGCCAAGAAATGTAGGGTTTTATCGTAAAAGTTCTTGAAACCTTGTAAAGTAGTAGAAAATGCTCTGATATCTAGTTTTAGTAGAAAACTTGAACTGGTGAATGTTTGATTGACTATTCTGGCAGTTGGTGAAGAATTATTGGTTTGTTTAACAGGTGGAAAAATTTGGATTTGGTCAAAATACATGGGAGACTCTGCCAAATTTTCGGCAGAAGTCCAAAGAAAATTTTCCTAGCAACTGTAGCAGGAGGGGTAAAATGGTCATTTGTGCCCGACAGCTGCCAGATGTCAGACACGCACAGGGCTTGGTTCGAATTCCAAAGTGGAATTGGGATCGGGTCCTGTCAATTTGGTATCAGAGCCTAGGTTTTACTTCATGTAGACCTCGCACTCTGTGCATTCTCGTTTTCTTTTCAAGTTGGGCCCAAAAGGTGGTGGTGTCCGTAGGGAAAGTAGGCAGATATCCCGACGTAAGGGGATGAAATTCCCAAGTCGGACAGGAACTGCACCGGTATCTGGACCGGTAGAGTAATCTTTTGTTAGAGGCTCGTCAGGAGCCGTACCTACTGTACCTAGTAAGCAAGGAGATCCTAACGTACATTAGACCTTGGAGCTGTTAGCTCAGACTTTAACTGAGATTGAACAGCCCAGAGATCCATCCGTGAGATAGGTGGATCATGTAAAAAAAAAAAAAGATTGAGGGCTATAAATTGGGATAATGGTGGTACCCAGTAGTAAAGGAGAATTACATTAAAGGAAGGGAGTAGATCGTGGAGATCTTGGTTGTTCCACAGAAGAATAGAGTATTGGCGGGATTTGGTTAAGAAGTGATACCAGGATCCTTTGATTAATACGTAACAAGTATTTTAGAGCCGAATTTAATAGTCAGTCTTATCTGTAATTCTACAGAAGGTGTGGATACAAGATTTTTTGCATCAGAATAGAGGATAATGACTGGATCAGAATATGAGAAAGAGGTTTCATGTATTGCTTTCTACTAATAGAGATTGGAAAGTAAGAGGTAATACCTAGTTGCGATAAGGTTAAAAGCCTCCATCCAAGATATTGTGATAAGTTAATGGTTAGTTAACTTTGGTGCCGTGGTGATGTCCGCCCCGGCCAGATAATGGGCAGACCATGGGGTGCACTCTGGGCACAGTATTTGGATATAGGTAATACTAATTAGGAAGAATTTAAGAGAGGTAACTATAGTAGTGATTACCAGTTCCGATCACCGAATTGCCGCAGGTTTGGAGGCTGCCGACCTGGATCTAGTTCTAGTGAAGGTACCAGTCAGGGTAGTAGTATTGGAAATCGTTCTGGGACTAGTGTAGCTAGGAGTATTGGAAGACAATTGTTGTCAGACCCTAACAGGAGAAGTTGCCCTGATGCGCCGATGTGGTAGGCATTAATCCGGGCCCTGTTAGAGGAGTACTACTGGAGGATAATATTATGGACAGTCTAGATCTTTCCAAAAACAGGGTTGCCGCTGTTCCCTTAGCATAAGAAAATCATTTCTGCAACGAAACAAGTATGCAAGGTAAATTACAAGAAACACCACAGTCTATGGAGGTTTTGTTTGGTGGTGGGCCCAGATCAGTATGGCTAGTTGAGGAAGTAGTTAGTTGAGGGGATGTGGTGACAGTTTTAGACCCGCAGATAGACAGTATAATATGTCTCAGTAGGAAGCATGAGTATTATTTACTGCAGTTATAGATTGAATTCCCCTTCGGCATGGTCGACTGGAGGTCATCCTAGGGTTGGATTAATTTGGCCGGATACTGTACCTCAAAGTTACCTTTTCATCGGGAGATCAAGTTTATTCTTGAGCTCGCTCCAGGAATGGAGCCTATGTTTGGGATAAGGTACAAAAGGACACCAGTAAGTTAAAGGAGTTAGTGACCAAATTGCCAGAATTGACAGCGAAGAGGGTCATTCAGCTTAGTGCTTTCTTCACTAAAGTGTTTTAGTAAGGAGATGTCATCATGAAGTTATGCATGGACTCAGGATAGCTGGATAAGATTATAGTACGGAAATGGATGTCTATAGTTTCACAATAAGGAATTGTTTAATAAGCTAAGGAGTGCCAAGGGAATTCCTAACAAGTGATTTGAGGCTTGGATAGTTCCAGTAATGACTTAGAAAGGAGTATGTACCTAAAACAGCGTGTTAAATGAGGTATGGGGACTCTGAATTCCTGGTTATACTATAAAGAATTAAGGGATGTGCCAGTGGTATTTTGGACCCCCCCTGAATAGAATGTTTGGGCGGTATTGAGATCGCCTCATGATCGTGTAGCTAGATAACCTTTGGGTGTATTCTAAGAAACAGAAGGTACATGTGAAGTATGTAAACATTGGGTGGTGGACTCTGAGAAGGCAGTAACCTTATGCTGAGCTCAGCAAGTGTGCATGTTGGATGGACAGAGCGAGTTCTTGGGACACACGATTTCGGTGGAGAGTATTTTGTCGATCCTCAAGGATTGAGGCAATAGTAAATTTAGTTACGGCCAATCAGTGCTACTGAGGTACAGAGTTTTCTAAATAAGTCGATTTTTACTGTTGCCTTGTGGAAAGGTTATCCACCATGGCGACACCGTTCATCTATTTAGCCAAGAAAGAAATTAAATTGGTGTGGTCAGACCAGTGCGAGGAGGATGATGTTAAACTTAAGAACAGGCCAACTACTACTTCGATTTCAATACTGCAGGAAGTTAGGGGAACTTGGTGTACTACAGTGTTGTTTGCAATAAGAATTGGGGTTTGCGTTAATACAGTATGGTAGAGTGAGTGCTTATGTGTCTCAACAACTGAAGAAGCAGGAATCAAAGTATTTTATTCAAGATTCGGAACGGGCCATAGTAAGCTTGGTTTAGTAAGGTTAATGACAGTATTTTTATAGGGAAGTATGCCAGATCCTTACAGATCATAAAGGATTACCATATGTATTTATCCAGGAGGAAGAAAAATTGAGACGGAGAAAACGGTCAGAGGTTATAGATACACTCAGTATGAACTTCTCAGGAGAAGTAACTTATCTCCGAAGGAAATATTTATCCATGATGGTAAGACTGAGGAAATTCAAAATGGACTAGATATGGATAAACAAAAAGCACCGTTAACCACTCTTCAGGAAAGATCAGTGCTAAAAACTCGAAGATTTGCAGAATATTTTCAAAATCTTGAGTTGACTCCTACGAGAAAAAGTTGAATTATATGATATGGAAAGTGAGGTTTTAAAATAGAGGTGGTTTCTTATAAGGAAAGACATAGTAAAGTTTGCCAATAAGTGATAGTTCAGTGACAGAAATCAACAGGGTTCTTGTAACCACTTCCGATTTCTGAAAAGAAGTGGGAGTACCTTACAATGGATTTTATGTTCAGCCTCCTTGAATATAGAGAAAGCAGAATGGAGTGTAGGAAATTGAGGATCGATTCAACAAATCTGTATAAGTTCTGCCAGTGAGAGCCAAGTGTAGTTTGAACCAACCGGCAAAGATTTTCACAGAAAAGATCGTCAGACTTTATGGAGTATCAATCTCTATTGTTTGAGATCGAGAATCCCAGGCTATGTTCCGTTTGAACTCAGTCCAAAGAAGGTTTTGGAACCCAATTGCAGTCAAATACTGCCATTCACCCATGACAGATGATCGATTTAAGTGAATGACCCAAACTTTAAAAGAACAGCTGAGATGTTGTATACTTCAGTTTCAGAGTGTTTGGGATGAAAAGATACTATTTTGAGAAAGTATCTCAAGTGACAGTTATCAGATTTCCTTGGATTACAAATCTAAAAATTGCTATTGGTATCTATACTGAGATGTTTCCAATAGATGCCTTATACGAGACATAGTATAGACCACTCAAGTGTAAAGATGGAATAGAAAGCAGAGTTTATTGGTATCTGGAAGTGTTGTAGGAAATAAAGAAATCTATTGGATTAACTGGTAAAAACCTCAAGCGATCCAGGAGTGGCAAGGAGTTATGCAGATACTAGAAGAAGGATCTTTAGTTGGGTATTTTTCAACATTTCTCACCTAAGGAAAATGTAGTGAAATTTAAAGAAGCGAAGGAACCAAGTCCTAGCCATATCAGACCCAATGAGATTATAGAATGTGTGGGAAACAAGCGGTTCGGATTGGAATGGGAAGTGTTTAGCTTTCAGTGATATTTGCAGTATAGTAACCCGAGTAGCAAATACAGGAGCAGTCCTTCTCCCCTCTTCGAATGACAGGGATGTAAATTTCGAGGACGAAATTTTTATAAGGGGGGTAGATTGTAATAACCCAAAACAAAATATCTAAAAAGAAATAAAATATCTAAAAAGTAGGATTAATATCTTCCAGCAAAAAGACAATTTTGCCCTCGCATTATTTAATAGGGAAAAAGTTGACTTTTTGATCGAGAAAGAATTTGGCAATTTCGCTTGCTCCTTTGCGTAGAGCACGGCGAAACGAGTCCGTAGACATGGAGTAGACCCGAATCGGAGTTGTAACGAAGAAATTACGGTCAAAATACTCACGAGGGCAAAATGGGAATTTAGGAGATCAGTTTTTTTTTTATAAAAAAACCTGTTTTCTTCTCCCTCTCTCCTCCCACACTCTCTCTCTCTCTCTCTCTCTCTCTCTATCTCTCTCTCTCTCTCTCTCTCTCCCGACAGTTTGAGAAAACTAGTCGGGCCGCCACCTTCCAAGCCACCCCGACGCCACCTCACGCCACCCTGACCCTCCGGACCGGACCCAGCAGCACCGGCCAGCTCCCGCCATCAACCCCAGCCCGTCCGCCGCCCCTGCTGCTGTCTGGAGCCGCCGGAAACTGCTGAAAAACGCAGCAGTTTTGGCAGATTTTCCAACCTCAGTTTCTCCCTCATCCGGCCACCAAATCAGTCGTGTGAGGCACCAGGGGTCCGATCGACCCGCAGGAGGGACCTTCGAAGGGTCCAGCTAGCTCGGACCAACTGTGAGTGGACTTTCTTTCATGAATGATTTTATATAATGAGTTATATAGATGATTTCTATAAATAAGATTTCATAAGTGCTTTTATATTGATTTTATATAAATAAGATTTTATAAATGAGTTTATCTGAATAAATTTCATTATATGATCTTGAATAAGTGTTATTACATATTTTCCAAGTATGAAATGTAGTGTAAAACATCTTTATCTTTATATTATTCGGTTGAGCAGTAGATTTGAGATTTGTGATACAAAGATAGTAATTTAGTTGAGACTTATCAGATTTCAGAGAGTTATCAGATTTTCTAGCTAGACCACCATGTACCCATTTATTTCTGGTGATTACCCACAGTCGGACCGATGTCTACGGACATCCAGTCTGATTTCAGTTACGTCAGTGCACTTGACTTTGCCTCACGAGTTTCGGGGACGCTCGGACCGTGAGTTCCAGGATTTGCGGCT
>NC_047651.1:3848056-3949351 GCF_902201215.1 Prunus dulcis
CATGCTCATACATTTTTTGTTTGAAAAATCTTTTTACCTTTTTTCTGGCCAAAATCATTTTACTTTTTTCCAAGTTTGATAAAATATACAGACAAAGAGGGAAAGTTTCCAACTTTGAAGACAACTACCTCAACTAAATAAGACGACGGTAGCTTCTTTTTTACGTGGTTAAATATGTAGACCACGACGGTTCGTCAGTCGTTCTAGCGTCGTCTGAAAATTGACAAAGTTGTTTTTAAAATTATAGTCTTTTTTTTATTTGCTTGTTTAATTGCAGGTTTGATTTCTTTGAACAATGGTTTTTGTTTTTCCCTAATTTGATAAAATATAAAGAAAAAGAAAGTAGGGTTGGTATCTAATATAGACGACGGTATATCTATTGTTTTACGTCGTGTGAATGTTAATACCACGACGTGGTATTTTAGGGTTTTGGATCTGCAATCAAACATTCACAGAGAAAGAAAGAAAGGTTTTGGATCCTTATATAGACGACGGTATATTACTATTGACGTCGTGTGAACATAAATACCACGACGTTATATAAATAATGGTTTTAAACATTTATTACGCCTGAGATTATTTCATTGCGTCGTTTAAAATCATATCATACGTCGTATTTTATTAATAACCGTCGTTTGTGTTCTTAATCTTTTCCTGAAATATTTTCACTTGCGGTTTTGTCTGTTAAAATGGTTTCTCAACACCAAAGTAAGGATTCTGGCTCCAAGAAAAATGAAGGTAAGGAGCTTGGAATGGTAGCTCCTCAAGACAAGTCTTCGAAGGAGATGAAGTCTTCGAAGAAGATGAAGTTTGCTTCATCATCTCCTGAGACAGAACCAACAAGCCAGACAACAATCTCTGATGATTCAAAGACTGGTCGAGGTATGAGCACAATGCCTCGTGTTGTGAAGAGAAAGCTTCAGAAACCGAGGCCAATTGTTGAGTACAATAAAAGGGGGAAAGGTATTGGCCAAGCACATAGTGAAATGCAGTCGTACATTGGTGTCTTGGCACGCTCCAGAGTTCCACTTGTGGACAAGAAATGGTCTCAAATCCCCAAGGATATAAAGGAGCAGATTTGGGAAGCAGTTGACATGGCTTTTGTGGTAGGTCAAGGGGGCAAGAACTCTGTGTTAGCTTCTTCTGCCAAGAAATGGAAGGATTTCAAGTCTACACTAACGAGGCATTATATCCTTCCATACACCAATGACAAGGAGAAATTAAGCCAACCCCCCGAAACATATAAATTTATAGAGAAAGCACAATGGGATGCCTTTGTAGCTTCAAGGTTATCCAAAGATTTTGAGTCTGTGCATTCTCAACATGCACAGATTAGGGAGAAACTCGAGTACAATCATCGATTGTCTCGAAAAGGATATGCTGGATTGGAGGATCAATTGGAGGAAACCATGCCTGGGGTAGAAATTGATCGATCTACCTTATGGAAGAGAGCTAGACAGACAGGACAAACATGGTAACATCCCCGACCCAAAGGTGGCAGAGAAAGCAAAATTAATTGTAAGCCTACTCACTCTGTTTTAAATTTTTATTAAACTGTGAATAATTTTTATTACGTCTTATGTTATATTTTGCGTCGTGTGAATGATATTACCACGTCGAAACTTTTTAAAAAACGTCGTTAAAGGTCTAAATCAGGAATCACTACTCTGTTTTCTTTAATTATAGCATAAGATGTCGGTGGTTCATTTTAGCGTCGTGTGAATGATATTACCACGTCGAAACTTTTTAAAAAACGTCGTTAAAGGTCTAAATAAGGAATCACTACTTTGTTTTCTGTAATTATAGCATAAGACGTCGGTGGTTTATTATTTTCGTCGTTTTAAAGAACTAACGACGTCGGTGTAACTACCGTCATGATAAATTATAATAACGTCGGTTTATATGTTATTGCGTCGTGTGAATGTATATATTACGTCGTGTGTATATAAATAACAGTTGTGTGTTTTTTGTTCTTACTTATTTATATATCTTTTTTTTAGGATGAATTGCAAAAACAAGTCTCGGAAGGCAAAGTCAGTGTATATGGCAGCAATGATGTGATGACCATGGCTTTGGGCCCCGAGCATCCAGGCAGAGTGAGAGGAGTAGGTGCTGGGATTTCCCCAAGGCAGTATTTCAATTTACCCAAACCACAGAGGATGAGCTTTGACCACCGTTTAAAGGACAGTTTAAGAGTTCTCCTTCAAGAAGAGACTAAAAAGATGGAGGCTAAGGCAAGGGAAGAGGCTTTGAGGATGGAGGCTAGAACAAAACAATTGGTAGAGGCTGAGAGGGAGCATTTCCTGAGTCAGCTTTCCCAATTAATTCCCAATTTTGATCCAAGCATGCTTAAACCAAGAATTAGCCAAAGTCCCAAAAATCCAATGTCTGACAAAGCAAGCTGCTCTGGAGGTGATGTGAGATCCCTACATTTGAAGGATGATACTGCCAAAATGGGGAAACATCAGGAAGATGAAGAGAAGAAGAAGAAAAAAAAGATGAAGAAAAGGAAGAAGAAAAACAAGAAGAAAAGGAGAAAGAAGATGAAGAAAAGCATGACGACAAGGTATGTTCACATAACTTTGCCTTTTTTATTTGTTTTTCAAAATTTCAGACGCCGATATTTTTCTTTAAACCGTCGTTTGTTTACAACTTAGACGGCGGAATTTTTTTAAGACGTAATAAAATATTCACCACGACGGATTTTTCACCGTCGTTTAAATTCTTTTCAGACGACGTTTTATTCCTTAAACCGTCGTTTTTATTGAATTACCACGCCATTTTTTTTATTTCTTTAAACAGGTTATTGAAGTTGGTGATTATTCAAATATGGAGGCACCATCTTCTTTAAAAACCCTTTGTCGTTATGTGGAAACGACACTCATGCCTGAGGAAAAGATCCTGCAATTTACAATTGATAAGGAGGTGTTTGGTCGTGAACGCGATACCTTCCTCCTGCCTGAAGATATTACACAATTTGCAAGCATGGAAGAAATTGGAGCTACTGTGGTTGCTGTATATATGAGGTTTGTAATTCTAAAATAATACGTCGTTGGTTTATATATTGCGTCGTCTTAACTAACTAACCACGTAGTTAGTGTGTACCGTCGTGATAAATATATTATAACGTCCTCATATATTTCAGTACGTCGTGTGAAATTTTATAATACGTCGTTTTGTTATACATAACCGTCGTGTGTTTTTTTGTGTTGACTTGTTTATATTATTTTATGTATTTAGGTACTTACATGATGTTTTGAAACAAGCAAATATGTGCAGCATGGTTGGCTTTATGGACCCTGCTACAGTTAGTGCCAACTCTGGCACAATAGCTGAAAGATCACGACTGGTAGCAGTCGACTTCAGAAGACGGACGGTGAACAGATTTTCATGATGCCTTACAATCCAGGGTTAGTCTCCTTAACAGGATTTTGTTTTTATGATTTTCAATAAATGACAGCATATAAACTAACCACGTCGGTGTTTTATTTTATTGAGTCGCTTGAAACTACTAACCACGTCGGTAGTTATTTATCGTCGTGATAAATATATAATGTCGTCGATTGCTACTTTATTTCGTCGTGTGAAATATTATAATACGTCGTTTTTTTAAATAACCGTCGTTTTTATATTAATTTTGTGCAGCCGTCATTGGATCTTGCTGATTGTAAGGGCAAAGAGGGAAACCGTCTATTTTCTGGATCCTCTGCCAGGTCATCGTGTGGTCGATGAAGAGGCGAAAAACATCGTGAACAGTGCCATAAAAAAATATAATTCCCATATAGGCCGAGCAGGACGTAAAGCTGTAATTTGGAAAACTCTCTCAGGCACACCAAAGCCACCCAGCAGTGTCGAATGCGGGTATTATGTGATGCGCTTCATGAGGGACATCATCATGGATCCTTCCTTGGGGTTTGAGAATAAGGTAAGAAGAAATTACCTTCATACATTTCATGTCGTTTTTTGTATTATCAACGACGGTCATGTAAAATTACCGTCGTTGAATAGATATACTACGCCGGTTATGAAAAATATCGTCGTCTGTGATTGAATTTCTTTTTATTTATAAACCCTAATAGTCATTGTTTATGCAGTATGCCAAGGGAAACCAGGAAGCGCCATACCCCCCAGAAGCAATTGATGAAGTCCGGAATGAATGGGCAGAGTTTGTTTGCCAAATTATTGAACAGGGGAATTATTGAACACTTGATATTTATGTATAATGTACAAATTTTGTCTATAATATATAATGTAAAAATTTGTTGAGGTTTTCTTAAATTAAAAGAAAAAAACAAACATACAAATTGGGTAACCGACGTGTAATACTTTTCCAACGAACTAATAAAGTCAAAAACCGTCGTATTTTGTTGTTTCGTTTTAAACAAATACGACGTAAAAGGATATTTAGACGACGTTCTTTGAACAATTGAGTCGTTTATGGTTTATAACATCTTCAATTTCTTAAGGGTTCAGGGTAGTACTTTGTAACGACAGCGTTTAAGTCGTGGAATATATATTTTACGTCGGATAGTTAAATAGCCGCCATGGTTTCTCATTTAAACGACGTCATTTTAACAACTTAGTCGCCTATTACAATTTACAACGTCTACAATTTATTAACACCGACGTGGTTTGTTGTTGTGACAAGAATATTTTATTATTTTTATATCAAAATATTCAAAATAAATTTAAAATAAATCAGAAAAATGAAAAGTAAACTCCTATGAAGTCATTGATATATTTTCTTCCCCATAAACCTTGAAAAAATTCATTTTGAATAACAAAAATTTAAAATGACCATCCAAAACAAAATTGTTTTGATGAGTCATAAAATCACTTCTAGTTTTATGGTTTTGGGTTTAGAGTCTAGGGTTTAGAGATTAGGGTTGTTATTTATTGGGGTTTATTTTTAAAGTATAATTTTTAGGTAGTATAATGTATATATTAGGTTGTAAAACCATAAACCCTTTTATAAACTTAAAATTTTAAATTATATAATTTAGTTTTAAGGGTTTAGGGTATTAATTTTTAACGACGGTGGTTGAGTCGTGGAATACATATGTTACGTCGTGCAGTAAAATATCCGACATGGTTTCTGGTTTAAACGACGTCGTTTTAATATGTAAGTCGTCTATTATAATTTACAACGCCTTCAATTTCTTAACCCCGACGTGGTTTGTTATTGTGATAAGAATATTTTATTATTTTTATATCAAAATATTGAAAATAAATTTAAAATAAATCAGAAAAATGCAAAGTCAACTCCTATGAAATCATTGATATATTTTATTCCCCCTAAACCTTGAAAAAATTCATTTTGAATAACAAAAATTTAAAATGACCATCCAAAACAAAATTGGTTTGATGAGTCATAAAATCACTTCTAGTTTTATGGTTTAGGGTTTAGAGTCTAGGGTTTAGAGATTAGGGTTTTTATTTATTGGGGTTTATTTTTTAAGTATAATTTTTGGGTAGTCTAGGGTATATATTAGGCTGTAAAACCATAAACCCTTTTATAAACTTAATTTTTTTAATTGTATAATTTAGTTTTAAGGGTTTAGGGTATTAATTTTTAACGACGGTAGTTGAGTCGTGGAATACATATTTTACGTCGTGCAGTAAAATATACGACATGGTTTCCGCTTTAAACGACGTCATTTTAATATGTAAGTCGGTTTATATAATTTACAACGCCTTTAATTTCTTAACCCCGACGTGGTTTTTCAGTCGTCGTTATATAAAAATATTCAAAATAAATTTAAAATTAATCCAAAAAATGAAGCTTCAAAATAAACGGCCTTACGTTCAGTGTTTCCGTCGTGGAATATTACATTTACGTCGGTTCTTGTAGAACTTTCGCCATGGTTTTTCTTTCGACGTTTTAAAGACCGCGCTCTCTAAAAATGTTCGCGCGACCTAAATTGTTTAGATTTGGCTTTTATTCTTATACTTCGAACCCTGAACCCTAAAATTTTCAGATTTCGCGCAACATAACATTTCGCTCTCTCACTTCTGCTCTAATTAAAAGTTGCACTCTCCAGGCTCCATCGAATCTGTGAGCTCGTCCAACCTGTAAGTACAAACCCCATCTTCCCCTTGTAAATTCATTGAATGATATTAGGTTGTTTTGTTAAAGGGTTTTAGGTATATGCTTTTCGATCTGTTAATAATGTGCTTATAGGTATGGGTTCATGGATTTTCTGTTTAATGGGTTCATGGATTACATTATCCGTTATGTTGAATTGGGAATGGATTTAATTTTGTCGGATCTTTTAATCACCCTATGTTATATTGAATTGGGAATGGATTTATTGTTTTCATGCTTGGTTTCATGTATATGTTGGTTTCTTGCTTGGTTTCATATATATGTTGTGTTCTTAATGGGTTTTGGGTTCTTGAAAATAAACTGAGACACGACGAATTTTTTGGCATACGACGACGATTACACGACGGTTTTTTTAAACTACCGTCGTTGTATTACTTATACACGACGGTTTTTTCATAAACCGTCGCTTGTATTACTTATAATAGACGACGTCTGTTGAAAATCCGTCGTCTATATATGCCAAATACGTCTGTTTTTGTTTAAAACCCGTCGCCTCTGTTGTGTATTACTTGCTATTAGATCTTTGTATAATCTGCTATAGTGATGGTCATTGCCTGTATTTTCACTTTATTATAGATAATAGGTTATAGTGTCAGAGATGGATAAGTCATGGATGCACTCGGATAGAAGATCGAAAGCATATGAGTTTGGGGTGGAAGCATTTTTGAACTTTGCTGTAGAAAATCTTCTAACTACAACACATATCCGTTGTCCATGTGTTAAATGTGTTAATTTGAAGTTGTTTGGGGTTGGAATTATATGGATGATAATGATTTTGGTGATTTTGGTTCCGATCCGTATGAGTTTGCCAATGTGATTGGGGATGGAGATCAACCAGTGTACCCTGGTTGTAGAAAGTACAAGAAGTTATCGGCATTAGTGAAGTTGTATAATTTGAAGGCAAAACATGGGATGAGTGATGTCTGTTTTATAGAATTATTGATACTTCAAGGCGATTTGCTTCGAGAAGGAAATACAATACCAACCTCTATGTATGAGGCTAAAAAGACTTTGTGTGCATTGGGGCTGAGTTATGAGAAAATGCACGCATGCCCCAATGATTGCATCTTGTATAGGAAGGAGTATGAGGATTCAACTAATTGTCCTACTTGTGGTATCTCAAGGTGGAAGGAAGGCAAAGATTCAATCTTGAAAGAGGGTGTGCCAGCGAAGGTGGTGTGGTATTTTCCTCCAATTCAAAGGTTTAAAAGGATGTTTCAATCACATGAGACAGCTAAGAGTTTGACTTGGCATGCTGCTAGAAAATCAATTGACGGTCAGATGTCTCATCCGGCGGATTCCCCGTCTTGAAACTTCTTGATGATAAATGGCCTGAGTTTGGTAATGAGCCGAGAAACTTGAGATTGGCTCTTTCATCTGATGGATTCAATCCCCACAGTTCTCTAAGTAGCAGATATAGTTGTTGGCCGGTTATCTTAGTTACATATAATCTCCCTCCATGGCTGTGCATGAAACGAAAGTTCATGATGTTAACCTTATTGATTTCGGTCCTAAACAACCCGGAAATGATATAGACGTCTACTTGGAGCCTTTGATTGATGATTTAAAATCTTTGTGGGTTGGGATTAGAGGAGTGTATGATGCACATAATGGAGAATACTTTACACTCAGAGCTGCATTAATGTGGACAATTAATGATTTCCCGCCTATGGAAACTTATCTGGTTGTGTTGTTAAAGGATATAAAGCTTGTCCAATATGCGGCGATGATACACCTAGTCACAGGTTGAAAAATGGCCACAAAATTTGTTACATTGGGCATAGAAAATGGTTACCAATCAATCATCCATATAGGAGGCAGCGTGCAGCTTTTAATGGGAAACCTGAATATGGCATACCTCCCGAGCCATTAACCGGAGAAGAAGTGCTGCATATGGTTGAAAATGGTGACAGAGTTTGTTGGAAGAAGAAATCAATATTCTTTGATCTCGAGTATTGGAAATACCTTCCGTGAGGCATGCCCTAGATGTTATGCACATTGAGAAGAATGTTTGCGATAGTATCATTGGTACATTGCTGGAGATCCCTGGAAAAAATAAAGATGGGATTGCTGCTCGATTAGATTTATTGAACATGGGGGTCAAAACTGATTTGCAACCCGAGTATGGAGAAAGACGTACTCGTTTGCCTCCTGGGCCTTGGAATTTGTCAAAAGCAGAGAAGAGAGAGGTTTGCAATTCTTTCTATGGTATGAAGGTCCCTGAAGGTTATTCTTCAAATATTAAAAATCTTGTATCTTTACAAGATTCAAGACTTCTTGGCCTTAAATCACATGATTGTCATACCTTAATGCAACAATTGCTCCCTGTGGCAATTCGTTCTGTTTTGGAGAAGCCTGCAAGGTATGCAATAACTCGTTTGTGCTTCTTCTTCAATGCTATATGTGCAAAGACTGTTGATGTTTCCAAGCTAGATAAGTTGGAAGAAGATGTAGTAGTTACTCTGTGTTTGCTTGAGAAGTACTTTCCCCCTTCATTCTTTGATATCATGGTTCATCTAGTAGTACATCTTGTCGAGAAGTTCGTCTATGTGGGCCAGTATATTTTAGGTGGATGTATCCGTTTGAAAGATATATGAAAGTGCTGAAGGGGTATGTTGAGAATCGTACTCGTCCCGAAGGTTGCATTGCTGAGCGGTATATAGCTGAAGAAGCGGTAGAGTTTTGTACTTAGCATTTATCTGATGTTAGTACAGTTGGAGTGCCTTCAAGCCAAAAGATGGGAGTTTCAAAGCCATTATCGGGTTGCACAGTGAGCGTAGTTGATCAGGACCTGTTGAATCAAGCACATCTATATGTCTTGGAGAATACGGAGGAAGTCCTACCTTATATCGAGTGCGTATGAGTTTTATTCTTTAAGTTTCCATTTTAAATTATTTCTTATGTTTATCTTATATATTTGGGACCGTAATGCTTGAATTTTTCGTGTCATGTAGGCAACATATGATCCACATCAAGACTGCTTATCCAAAATTTAGAAAGAGAACAAAGTGGCTGCGGGATAAGCACAATAGCACTTTCATTCAATGGCTACGCTTCAAGGTATATGTTGTTGAATAACATATTTCTCTTTTAATTTTCTTCTTATTTCTATGTTAGATTGAATTAAGATTTGATTAATTTGCAGGTTCAAAGTGAACTTGAGGAAGACAATCATGGCGTATCAGAAAATTTAAGGTGGCTAGCAGCTGGTCCAAACATGGCAGTGCCATTATATAGGAAGCTATCTTATTAAAGGTATTAAATTCAATATCAAGGCACAAGATGATGTGCGGACAACTCAAAATAGTGGAGTTTATTTACTTGCACATACCATGCAAGTTGCTAGTGCCAAGGATAAAAACCCAATTCTCTCAAATATGGGTTTCTATGGTGTCATTCAAGAAATTTGGGACCTTGACTACCAAAAGTTTACAATCCCAGTCTTTAGGTGTGATTGGATAGATAGTTCTGGTCTTGTAGTCGACGAACTTGGATTTACCCTTGTAGATTTGAGTAAAATTGGACATAGGAATGACCAATTTGTTTTGGCTTCTCAAGTCAAACAAATATTTTTTGTTGACGACCCGATGCATCGTGGTTGGTCGGTAGTGTTATCAATGCCTAATAGAGAATATAATGATGTTATTGGTGATGAAGTCTTAGGTGATGTGATAATTGAGTGTGAGCCATTTACTAGAGGGATGCCAAATGTTGACACATTTGATGAACTGGTGGGTGAGTTAGGTGGTCAAAATATTCGAGGTGGGTGTGAAGATATATGGATTGAATGATGCTTATGTAATTGGCGGTGTATGACATTAATTTTGTAATATATTGTAATGTGATTTCTTCACTTTCATTATACAGGTTTTGGCCACAAAACAATCAGTGCAAAAAATACTGGTTCAGATTACATCATTATATTCTGCATAAAAAACGACGTCTGTTCAAATAAAACACGACGTTGTTGTGAACCAGTTATTCAGCATATTTACCGACGTCTTAAAGCAACGTAACAATGAAGAACCACGGCGCTATTGTGAAGCAATTATTCAGGATATCACGTCGGGGAAGGATTAAGAACCGCCATGTAATTCAAAATAACACGACTCCAATCCCATAATACCGACGTCTAAAAAACGAGATAAATAATCTGAACGTTAAAAAATACGACGTCATCATACATTTTCCACGTCGCAAGTTCTTTTATAAGCGAAGAGGAACGAAATGAATTCCGACGGTAATTCATTATAACCGCCGTCTAATATCAATTAAACGACGTTATTTGTAATACGGCTCTCATCATAATCAACGCCGTCTATATGTTCTGTAATACGGCTCTCATTTATTTGGAACCGGCGTTGTTTAGAAGTTCAACGTCGTCTACATTAATAAGTGCGTCGTGAGTAATGAATACATATAAATACAACGTCGACTATATAAATGCCACCGACGTTGTTTCGCATTTCAACGTCAACTATATAAATACATACGTCGTAAATAATGACACTGACAACTATTTCCACGTCATCTTTTTTAGAAAAATCGAAGTGGAAAATTTATTTCACGACGGTTGTTTGTAAATAAGAGACGTAGTAGATTTCAATAACGTCGTCTTCTCATGTATTTAAAGGCGTCATATTTTTTCTTGTCGTGAAAATTATATTTAACGGCGTAGTGTTTTAGTTGTCGTCGTTGTATGTCTATCTTGCGGCCTTGTTCTTTTAATATGTGTCATATTTTTCCTTTTTAACGACGGTGATTTGTTTGAGTTGGTCGTCTATTCTCATCCTCGACTATTTTTTAAAACTTTAGCAGACTAAACACGTCTTTTTTTATTTGTTTTCGACGTTGTTTTATTTAACAACGTCTAATATTTATCGTCGTTGTTTGTTTCTGAAAATAGGACGTATAAATTTTGTAATACGACTCTCATATATTTGTAACCGACGTTGTTTCGTTGTTCAACGTCTACTCTATAAATACATACGTCGTAAATAATGACACTGACAACTATTTCCACGTCATCTTTTATAGAAAAATCGAAGTGGAAAATTTATTTTACGACGGCTGTTTTTATATAGGCGACGTAGTAGGAATCAATAACGTCGTCTTCTAATGTATTTAAAGGCGTCATATTTTTTATTGTCGTGAAAATGATATTTAACGGCGTCTTATTTTAATTTTCGTCGTTGTATGTCTATCTTGCGGCCTTGTTCTGTTAATATGTGTCATATTTTTCCTTTTTAACGACGGTTTTTTTAGAGAGTTGGTCGTCTATTCTCATCCTCGACTGCTTTTTTAGATCTTTTTGCAGTACAAAGACGTCGTTTTGTATTTGTTGATGACGTTGTATATTTTAACAACGACGGTGATTTAGCGTCGTGGTTTATGAGGGAAAAGATGACGGTGGATTCCACGACCATTGAAAAACCGAATACACGACGGTGATTTACCGTCGTCTTTTTGCTTTTTTGTAGTAGTGGATTTTTATAAACTTCTATAAATTCGAAATAATAGTGGGCCATCATGCTTGATGTTAGTGGTGGTGGTAGAAGTGATAGATGTATTAATGGTGGTAATGATCGTGTCAAGACTCAAAAGTAATTAGAGTTTAAACTGATATGTTTATTCTTCTCTCAAGGAAGGATATATATACTACATACAGTGGGTACAAATAGGAAATATATACAAAATCTCCTAATTCTACTCAAATTAGATAATTACAATAAAATACAAATTATATTCCTAATAGGAACATTGACTTTGACTCACGCCAACACTCCTCACAAGTTGGTGCATAGATATCGGTAATGCCCAACTTGTCAAGCGAGTCTTCAAATCGGTGATTTGACATGGCATGGGTCAACATAGCTGCAAGCTGCAGCGAAGAAGGCACAAAAGGTATAGAAATTAACTTATGCTCCAGCTTCTCCTTAATGAAATGCCAATCAACTTCTACATGCATAGTTCGATCATGTTGCACCCGATTTTTTAGCAATTTCAAATGCAGACTGACTATCAAAGTGGAGCTTTGTAGCAGCCATCCAGTCTAAACCCAATTTCAGCAAGTAACCACATTAACCACAGTATTTCACAAACCCCTTGGACAATCCCTCAGTACTCAGACTCTGTAGAGGACCAAGACACAACATTTTGCTTCTTAATTGCTACGCCACATAACTAGGTTACTGCCAACAAAGGTGCAGTAACATGATGTAGAACGTCTATCTGTAATATTCTCTGCATAATTTGTGTCAGTGTAACCTTCTAGATCCAAGTGGTCATTTTTCTTAAATAATAAACCTCTCCGAGACGCAGACTTTAAGTAACTCAGAATACGCATCACAATAGTCGTATGATCAGGGCGTGTCAATGATAAATAGATCAATATCCCAACCAATCTTTGTTGTCTTTCTTTATTAGCTGGGACATGATCCACATAAATCCCAAGTTTATGATTCTCAACAATAGGTGTATCAGCTGGTTTATAGTCAAGCATTCTAGTATCTGCTAGCAGGTCCATGACATACTTTCTTTGTGAAAGAAATTATCTATGTTTAGATCGAGTGACTTCCACTCCTACAAAATATTTCAGACTAGCAAAATCTTTAGACGCTAAACGCTTATGTAGTTCCTCAATTTCTATAGTATCATCATTAGTCAAAATCATATCATCAACATAGATAATCAACAAAGTCACCTTCTTAGCCCCATGTTTAATGAATAGAATAGGATTAGTATTGGACTGTTGGTAACCAAATTTCTTCATAGCTGCAGTAAATCTGCCAAACCATGCCCGAGGAGACTGCTTTAACCCATACAACGTCTTTTTAATATCCACACGTTCATCGTGTCACCAGTATCGCTATACCATGGTGGAAGACTCATGTACACTTCTTCTTCTAATTCACCATGTAAGAATGAAATTTTTTTTACATCAAATTGTCTCAAGGTCCAATCTAAGTTTACTGCTAAGGACAGCAAAACTCTGACAGTATTAATCTTAGCCACAGGTGCAAAAATATCATGATAATCAACTTCTTATGTCTGAGTGAACCCTTTAGCTACTAATCTTGCCTTGTACCTCTCGACAATACCATATGCATTACATTTAACTATAAACACCCATCTGCATGTTACAGGCTCCTTTGGTTGATCAACAATGTCCCATGTATTATTTTTCTGCAATGCCTTCATTTCAATATTCATGGCTTCAACCCACTTTAGATCCTTAAATGTCTCCCCAACACTACTACAAAAAAGCAAAAAGACGACGGTAAATCACCGTCGTGTATTCGGTTTTTCAATGGTCGTGGAATCCACCGTCATCTTTTCCCTCATAAACCACGACGCTAAATCACCGTCGTTGTTAAAATATACAACGTCATCAACAAATACAAAACGACGTCTTTGTACTGCAAAAAGATCTAAAAAAGCAGTCGAGGATGAGAATAGACGACCAACTCTCTAAAAAAACCGTCGTTAAAAAGGAAAAATATGACACATATTAACAGAATAAGGCCGCAAGATAGACATACAACGACGAAAATTAAAATAAGACGCCGTTAAATATCATTTTCATGACAATAAA
Source organism: Prunus dulcis (assembly GCF_902201215.1). Lineage (NCBI taxonomy): Eukaryota > Viridiplantae > Streptophyta > Magnoliopsida > Rosales > Rosaceae > Prunus > Prunus dulcis. The sequence continues at coordinate 3,861,757 of NC_047651.1, forward strand.
AAATATGACGTCTTTAAATACATTAGAAGACGACGTTATTGATTCCAACTACGTCGCCTATATAAAAACAGCCGTCGTAAAATACATTTTCCACTTCGATTTTTCTATAAAAGATGACGTGGAAATAGTTGTCAGTGTCATTATTTACGACGTATGTATTTATAGAGTAGACGTTGAACAACGAAACAACGTCGGTTACAAATATATGAGAGTCGTATTACAAAATTTATACGTCCTATTTTCAGAAACAAACAACGACGATAAATATTAGACGTTGTTAAATAAAACAACGTCGAAAACAAATAAAAACAGACGTGTTTAGTCTGCTAAAGTTCTAAAAAATAGTCGAGGATGAGAATAGACGACCAACTCAAACAAATCACCGTCGTTAAAAAGGAAAAATATGACACATATTAAAAGAACAAGGCCGCAAGATAGACATACAACGACGACAACTAAAACACTACGCCGTTAAATATAATTTTCACGACAAGAAAAAATATGACGTCTTTAAATACATGAGAAGACGACGTTATTGAAATCTACTACGTCTCTTATTTACAAACAACCGTCGTGAAATAAATTTTCCACTTCGATTTTTCTAAAAAAGATGGCGTGGAAATAGTTGTCAGTGTCATTATTTACGACGTATGTATTTATATAGTTGACGTTGAAATGCGAAACAACGTCGGTGGCATTTATATAGTCGACGTTGTATTTATATGTATTCATTACTCACGACGCACTTATTAATGTAGACGACGTTGAACTTCTAAACAACGTCGGTTCCAAATAAATGAGAGCCGTATTACAGAACATATAGACGGCGTTGATTATGATGAGAGCCGTATTACAAATAACGTCGTTTCATTGATATTAGACGGCGGTTATAATGAATTACCGTCGGAATTCATTTCGTTCCTCTTCGTTTATAAAAGAACTTGCGGCGTGGAAAATGTATGATGACGTCGTATTTTTTAACGTTCAGATTATATATCTCGTTTTTTAGACGTCGGTATTATGGGATTGGAGTCGTGTTATTTTGAATTACATGGCGGTTCTTAATCCTTCCCCGACGTGATATCCTGAAGAATTGCTTCACAATAGCGTCGTGGTTCTTCATTGTTACGTTGCTTTAAGACGTCGGTAAATATGCTGAATAACTGGTTCACAACAACGTCGTGTTTTATTTGAACAGACGTCGTTTTTTATGCAGAATATAATGATGTAATCTGGAACCAGTATTTTTTGCACTGATTATTTTGTGGCCAAAACCTGTATAATGAAAGTGAAGAAATCACATTACAATATATTACAAAATTAATGTCATACACTGCCAATTACATAAGCATCATTCAATCCATATATCTTCACACCCATCTCGAATATTTTGATCACCTAACTCACCCACCAGTTCATCAAATGTGTCAACATTTGGCATCCCTATAGTAAATGGCTCACACTCAATTATCACATCACCTAAGACTTCATCACCAATAACATCATTATATTCTCTATTAGGCATTGATAACACTACCGACCAACCACGATGCATCGGGTCGTCAACAAAAAATATTTGTTTGACTTGAGAAGCCAAAACAAATTGGTCATTCCTATGTCCAATTTTACTCAAATCTACAAGGGTAAATCCAAGTTCGTCGACTACAAGACCAGAACTATCTATCCAATCACACCTAAAGACTGGGATTGTAAACTTTTGGTAGTCAAGGTCCCAAATTTCTTGAATGACACCATAGAAACCCATATTTGAGAGAATTGGGTTTTTATCCTTGGCACTAGCAACTTGCATGGTATGTGCAAGTAAATAAACTCCACTATTTTGAGTTGTCCGCACATCATCTTGTGCCTTGATATTGAATTTAATACCTTTAATAAGATAGCTCCTATATAATGGCACTGCCATGTTTGGACCAGCTGCTAGCCACCTTAAATTTTCTGATACGCCATGATTGTCTTCCTCAAGTTCACTTTGAACCTGCAAATTAATCATATCTTAATTCAATCTAACATAGAAATAAGAAGAAAATTAAAAGATAAATATGTTATTCAACAACATATACCTTGAAGCGTAGCCATTGAATGAAAGTGCTATTGTGCTTATCCTGCAGCCACTTTGTTCTCTTTCTAAATTTTGGATAAGCAGTCTTGATGTGGATCATATGTTGCCTACATGACACGAAAAATTCAAGCATTACGGTCCCAAATATATAAGATAAACATAAGAAATAATTTAAAATGGAACTTAAAGAATAAAACTCATACGTACTCGATATAAGGTAGGACTTCCTCCGTATTCTCCAAGACATATAGATGTGCTTGATTCAACAGGTCCTGATCAACTACGCTCACTGTGCAACCTGATAATGGCTTTGAAACTCCCATCTTTTGCCTTGAAGGCACTCCAACTGTACTAACATCAGATAAATGCTGAGTACAAAACTCTACCGCTTCTTCAGCTATATACCGCTCAGCAATGCAACCTTCGGGACGAGTACGATTCTGAACATACCCCTTCAGCACTTTCATATATCTTTCAAACGGATACATCCACCTAAAATATACTGGCCCACATATATTAGGTCGTTGGAAAAGTATTACACGTCGGTTACGCAATTTGTATGTTTGTTTGTTTTTTTTAAATTTAAGAAAACCTCAACAAATTTTTACATTATATATTATAGACAAAATTTGTACATTATACATAAATATCAAGTGTTCAATAATTCCCCTGTTCAATAAGGCAAACAAACTCTGCCCATTCATTCCGGACTTCATCAATTGCTTCTTGGGGTATGGCGCTTCCTGTTTTCCCTTGGCATACTGCATAAACAATGACTATTAGGGTTTATAAATAAAAAGAAATTCAATCACAGACGACGATATTTTTCATAACCGACGTAGTATATCTATTCAACGACGGTAATTTTACATGACCGTCGTTGATAATACAAAAAACGACGTAAAATGTATGAAGGTAATTTCTTCTTACCTTCTTCTCAAACGCCAAGGAAGGATCCATGATGATGTCCCTCATGAAGCGCATCACATAATACCCGCATTCGACACTGCTGGGTTGCTTTGGTGTGCCTGACAGAGTTTTCCAAATTACTGATTTACGGCATGCTCTGGCTATGTGAGAATTATATATTTTTATAGCGCTGTTCATGATGTTTTTGGCCTCTTCATCGACCACACGATTTCCGGGCAGAGGATCCAGAAAATAGACGGTTTCCCTCTTTGCTCTCACAATCAGCAAGATCCAATGACGGCTGCACAAAATTAATATAAAAACGACGGTTATTTACAAAAACGACGTATTATAATATTTCACATGACGAAATAAAGTAGCAATCGACGACATTATATATTTATCACGACGATAAATAACTACCGACGTGGTCAGTAGTTTCAAACGACTCAATAAAATAAAACACCGACGTGGTTAGTTTATACGCTATCATTTATTGAAAATCATAAAAATAAAATCCTGTTAAGGAGACTAACCCTGGATTGTAAGGCATCATGAAAATCTGTTCACCATGAGTCTTCTGAAGTCGAGCTGCTACCAGTCGTGATCTATTATCTATTGTCCCAGAGTTGGCACTAACTGTAGCAGGGTCGATAAAGCCAACCATGCTGCACATATTTGCTTGTTTCAAAACATCATGTAAGTACCTAAATATATAAAATAATATAAACAAGTCAGCACAAAAAAAACACACGACGGTTATGTATAACAAAACGACGTATTATAAAATTTCACACGACGTACTGAAATAGACAAGGACGTTATAATATATTTATCACGACGGTACATACTAATGACGTGGTTAGTTAGTTAAGACGACGCAATAAATAAACCAACGACATATTATTTTAGAATGACAAACCTCATATATACAGCAACCACTGTAGCTCCTATTTCTTCCATGCCTGCAAATTGTGTAATATCTTCAGGCCGGACGAAGGTATCGCGTTCTTGACCAAACACCTCCTTATCAATTGTAAAGTGGAGGGTCTTATCCTGAGGCACGAGTGTCGTTTCCACATAACGACAAAGGGATTTTAAAGAAGATGGCGCCTCCATATTTGAATAATCAACAACTTGGTCGTCATGCTTTTCTTCATCTTCTTTCTCCTTTTCATCTTCATCTTCAACTTGGTCGTCATGTTTTTCTTCTTTCTTCTCTTAATCTTTTTTTTGTTCTTCCTTCTCTTCCTGATATTTCCCATTTTTGGCAGTATCATCCTCAAAATGTAGGGATCTCACATCACCTCCAGAGCAGCTTGCTTTGTCAGACATTGGATTTTTGGGACTTTGGCTAATTCTTGGTTTAAGCATGCTGACTCAGGAAATGCTCCCTCTCAGCCTCTACCAATTGTTTGGTTCTAGCCTCCATCCTTAAGGCCTCTTCCCTTGCCTTAGCTTCCATCTTTTTATTTTCTTCTTGAAGGAGAACTCTTAAACTCTCCTTTAAACAGTCGTCCAAGCTCATCCTCTGTGGTTTGGGCAAATTGAAATATTGCTTTGGGGAAATCCCACCACCAACACCTCTCACTCTGCCTGGATGCTCGGGGCCCAAAGCCATGGTCAGCTCATCATTGCTGCCAGATACACTCACTTTGCCTTCAGAGACTTGTTTTTGCAATTCATCCTAAAACAAAGATATATAAAAAAGTAAGAACAAAAAACACACGACGGTTATTTATATACAAACGACGTATTATATAATTTCACACGACGCAATAACATATAAATCGACGTTATTATAATGTATCACGACGGTAGTTATACTGACGTGGTTAGTTTTTTAAAACGACGAAATGAATAAACCACCGACGTCTTATGCTTTATTTACAAATAACAGATGGATGATTCATCAGAGATTGTTGTCTGGCTGGTTGGTTCTGTCTCAGCAGATGATGAAGCAAACTTCATCTTCTTCGAAGACTTCTCTTGAGGAGTTACCATTCCAAGCTCCTTACCTCCATTTTTCTTGGAGCCAGAGTCCTTACTTTGGTGTTGAGAAACCATTTTTACAGAAAAAACTGCAAGTGAAAATATTTTAGGAAAAGATTAAGAACACAAACGACGGTTATTAATAAAATACGACGTATGATATGATTTTAAACGACGCAATGAAATAATCTCAGACGTAATAAATGTTTAAAACCAAGGTAATTAAACAACGATGAAATAATATAAAATAAGACGTAATAATAACTTATTACGTCGATATTTACCGGACGACGTGATAATTAACTATACACGACGAAATATTTATACAACGTCGTGGTATTGATGTTCACACGACGTCAATAGTAATATACCGTCGTCTATATAAGGATCCAAAACCCTTCTTTCTTTCTCTGTGAATGTTTGATTGCAGATTTGATTTTTCTGAACCATGGTTTTTGTTTTCTAATTTGATAAAATACAAGGCCAAGAAAGAAAGTTTTGGAATCTTATATAGACGACGGTATTTTAATATGACGTCATGGTATTAACATTCACACGACGTAAAACAATAAGATACTGTCGTCTATATTAGATACCAACCCTACTTTCTTTTTCTTTATATTTTATCAAATTAGGGAAAAACAAAAACCATTGTTCAGAGAAATCAAACCTGCAATTAAACAAGCAAATAAAAAAAAGACTATAATTTTAAAAACAACTTTGTCAATTTTCAGACGACGCTAGAACGACTGACGAACCGTCGTGGTCTACATATTTAACCACGTAAATAAGAACTACCGTCGTCTTATTTAGTTGAGGTAGTTGTCTTCAAAGTTGGAAACTTTCCCTCTTTGTCTGTATATTTTATCAAACTTGGAAAGAAGTAAAATGATTTTGGCCAGAAAAAAGGTAAAAAGATTTTTCAAACAAAAAACGTATGAGCATGCAAAACAGCAATCAAAATAGTGAAAATGAAAGCTTACCTTTTGCGTGCAATGAAAGCAAGAGGAAGACGATCGATCTTTAAGTTCAGAGACTACGAAGAAAACGAGAGGAAGACGTTGAGATACTCTGACAGTGCTCTGACAAGGAAAAAAGACAAAAAGTTTTCTCTGGGAGATTGAAATTTTTAATCGGGTTTGGAAACAGTGCATGTGTAAGTCAGGTAGACAAAAAGTTGCTTACATATAAAACCATTTCAAAAAAATAATATGGCGGTTACATATAACTACGTCGTTTTTAACTAACACGATGCAATATTTGTTTTGCGACGTGGAATCTTTCCATTTAACGTCGTTAGGTTTAATATAACCGACGTGGATTTTAATTTTTAAATTATGAATAGAATTTTTTTTAAACGTCGTTAGGTATAATATAACCGTCGTTGAAAATTGTCTCCCTGATTGCAAATTTGCAACGACGTTAGGTATAATATTTGTAGATACACAAACGCACACACATCAACTTCCAAAAAATTGTATCTCTGATTGCAAATCTGTGTCATCTGTTAAGATTATGATATGGAACAGAGTTCCATCTGGTAAGATTTCGTAACCCTTGGGTTCTCAGAAAAATCTGATTATGTCGGCGGTTTTCTATATAAACCGTCGTGGTTATTTCAATTCTTGTCATTAAGTAGATCTACCGACGTAGGATAAGAAAATCAAAGAAAAAAATTGTTAACAAAATTCTTATTAAGACGATGGTTTAAATTAAAGGTACGATGTATAAAATGAATAAATACGACGTTAAATTTTATAGTACGATTTAAAGATAACGTCGTAGAACTATACGAGAATGACGTCGATATATTTATATTTTCCGTCGTTGTACATTAATTTAATACGGCGATATTTTGTATTTTAAAGCCGTGGATTTGTTTGTAATTATACGGCGTCTTATACGAAAACCTCGTCGTGTTATTTTATGAGTAAAAACGGCGGCTTTTATTGAAATCGTCGTCTTTACTTTCTACGTCGGTCGATTCATAACTTCTGCCGTTCTTTGTTGGCTTTGATTTTACACTGCGGAAATCTGTTTCAAATAGACGTCGGTTGTTTAATTAGGTACGTCGTTGTTTTTGAACAGCCATTTGAATCTCCATTTTTAGTTGTCTAAGGTGGTATTACACGACGGTGTTTTTAAAACTGTCGTCTTTTTAAAAACCACGACGGTTTTCACTTAGACCGTCGTTGTTTTCTGGTCATCTTTTTCACTTTTTGTAGTAGTGCAACACGAGTTGGAATTTTAATAATATCCATTATGGTAAAAAACGCTTTGCACTTAGGAGATAACCTGGGATCATACACATAATAGGCAATAACATATCTTACTTTGCCTTCTGGTGAGTAACGATTAGGTGGAACCTCATGGTTCCCTCTAAGCGATAGAACATAGGAATTATCAGCAGTATGAATAAGGAGCATAAATTAGGTATGAATCATTTGATAGAAACGCTGAAAGATGTCGACCACATCACTTTTAGTTTTCATCTCATATAGCCACATTATACTAGTGTAATCATTCACATATAACACAAACTAGCGAACTCCCAAGGCTGTAGAAATAGGGGAAGGTCCTCAAACATTAGAATGAACCATATCAAATAGCATAAGTCGTTTATTACAACTTGGAGGGTAGGATACCGGATGACTCTTAGCTAAAATACAAGTCTGACATTGGAAAGCAGACTCGTTGACACCACTAAATAATGCAGGGAATAAATGTTGTAAATATCCAAAGGACGCGTGACCAAATCGGCAATGTAGCAACCAAATCCGGTGATGCTGAGAAGTTTTGGTGCTACCAGCATGAAGAACTCGACTAGTTGCCACGTCATCCACATATAAAGCCCCCCTTTTTTTAGTACCAAGACCAAAGATCTCCCTAGTCTGGATATTCTATAGTAATACAAAAGATGGATACATTAGTACAACATAGTTTAGCTACTCAGTAACTTGCGGCACAGATAATAAATTACTAGACAAAGATGGAACCAATAACACTTTGTCTGATGGTAAAGCAGGTGTCAAGAGTACAGAACCAGCTCTTGTGACAGGAGTAGCATCATTATTAGCAGTCAGAACATGATCACGATGAGATGGAAGTAGATGTGTCAAACAAGACGGGCTGACCTAACATGACCCGAGCCCATCCCGTTTAAATAAGACACGGCACGACGCGAGCACAAATATTAGTAGGTCGTGCTTGGCACAACATGAAAGCTTGGGCCGGGCCGGGATCAAAAGATGAGGTCCAATAGATCAGGGCGGCCCATGGACCAACATAGGCCGGGCTTGGCCCGAGCGCGCTTCAAGCACAGCCCGAGCCTAGCCCACTTAACCTTTTTTTTGGTCTCAAAAGTCAAAATCCACTTAAGTGACTTAACAATTACGTGATCCAGCATTTATTGCATTTTTTTCACTACCAAGTTGGAACGGCAATTAAAAACTTGAGTAATTAAAATAAAATAAAAATAAAAGTAAAAAAGTGATGCAATGACCAATGACGTACCGATCTCGTCGTACACCCTAGCCTTAAGTGACTTAAAAAACAGACTTAGAGTTGGAGAGTTGGACTCAAACTCGAAGCTTTGAATAAAGCCTAGACTGAACAATTTGAAATAGTGAGTCATGCAAATGAAAGAATTTGAATAAATACGTAAACTGATGCATAAGTGTGGAAGAGTCGTAGGACTGTGCCAATATTAAATGTTCATTTCCCATCTATTTTTCTTATTATTTGTGATTGTATTTGATTTGATTATAATTTCTTTTACGTTTCAATTCGTTTTCCCTATATTATACAATGGATCATCCAATTCATTTAAATCAAAATGTTAAAATCATCAACATGATTGGACTTGATTTTAGCCTTAGCTTTATCAAATTGGATTGTAAAATCTAAAACTTAAACTACATTGGATCATATGTCAAATTTTGAAAATGTTGGGCTAGTTCTTGGGCCCGAATACTGCCCGAGCACGAGCACGGGCACAATCTTAGTCCGGCCTGTTTCAATGTGGACTTGGACTTTGGGCCGGGTTGGGATTAATGGTTTTATTAAATAGGTCAGCATGGCCGACCCAAGAAATTAAATGGGCCGGTCCAGCTTGGCACGAATAGGTTAAAGTCATGAGTTTAAATAGGGCGACCCAGCCCGGCCCGTTTGACACCTTTAGGTGGAAGAGTAGTAGAGAAACGCAGAATTATACGTCATATGGTCAGTAGCTCCAGAATAAATAATCCAACTTGTATTGCGTGTATCATGAGAATGGAAAGCCCTGGCAAAGTTACCTGGAGGTGGCATAGGTGCAAGAGGTGTTAGAGTGCTTGAGACTGCTATCACGGCCGAAGCAGGAGTAGCGGTAAGGTGGCCGTGCCTAGTGGTGACGTCAACCATAGAAGTGGTGGCAGCAAGCACATGAGCTTTGCCGTTTACGCCATAATCAATCGAGCATCCCTAGCCTTAGAGGACCAACACGTAGACAGGACCCATGGCCTACCAGAGGTAGAAGCACTTCTAAGAGAACTTAGGCACCAATGACCTCATCTCCTTAGCTACCAGAAACACCCTCTACAATTTGCACAAAGTCCCATATCGAAACGTTGGACAAACTCTCACTTTCATTTTCCTATAAAAGAGGAATAGTGCCCAGGTGAAAGGGGTAACTACTTTTTACCTATACTGTTACATTGCTAAAATTACTACACATCCCACATTCGTTGACTTAGCATCGGAGAGCCTCCGGCAGGTACCATACCAATGTCTGAAGCTTGACGATTGCTTCTTCTTCATTATCTTCTACAAGGTCCCTTCATCCCAAAGATTCGTACTCCTCCTGCCATGCTGAGGATCCAACACTTCTCCATCTAAGTTAACTCTCCGAAAATGAGTATCAACAATTGCAATAGATGAAATTGCAATAGAGGATGCTATATGATGAACCCTCTATTGCACTTGTAATAGACAGTTTCAGCTTTTCTCCATTTGGTAAAGTACTTAACAAGATGTAGTTGCAATAGAGATTTGGTTTAAACTGGTTTCGGTTCGGTTTCCAGTTTTTTCAGTTTTGGATCGGATTATTATTATTATTTCAAAATACAAATTTAGACTAAAATTTTATTTTTTGGGCTTGAAAATTTATAAATGATCAAATTTCACGCAAAGAGAGATAATAGGCCTAATGTTTAGGCCCAAAAAATCCAAGGAGCTAAGCCCAGATTAATTCTTGGCCTAACTTGGATAATTGAAAGCAAAAGAAGCTTAATCGGGACAAAAGGAGAATTTGTAGGGCGCGCCAATACAAGCTACGAGCCACGTAGCATGTCAAGTAAGCACGCGCAAAATGGCCAAGAGCATGCCAACCCTACATAAATTCGCTCATATATCCGTTCGGTATTACTTGGCTTGATTATAGCCTATTACAGCATAATAAAACTCAAGCACAATCGTAGGTGTCATGCAAGAAGAGCTATTATTCTAACACCAAACAATGCCACAAGCTTAAGTGGGCCCAAGCCACAAAATTACTCGGGGCTTGCTGAGAAGATTGTGGTGTGGATGGGTACAAGCATTCACTAGGACCAGTTAACGATCAAGGAATGAGAATTTTGGGCTACTTGGGAGCACCAAAACTCGAGCCCATATCTTGGCTCCAAAACATGGGCTAGCATGAGAGAGAGAACATGACCCAATGCCTTAGGAAGAATACAGTAGTTTGCTTAGAAAACACAATGTTAATTAGAATGCCCAAACACTTTGTTAAAAATGCAACAGGCAAACTACTTTCAGCAGCTTGAAGAAAGCAAGCTGACCAGTCGCTGAAGAGTCGAATATCACCAACCCATGGCCTTGGAAAAAGCCCAGCCCAACACTCTATAAAATATCTAGCAGACATGTTCAGCCTTTGCCGAAAGGAGTCAACAGAAGCCAACACAAAACCCAGAAGAAATCCATGAGAGCAAGAGGTTTACCCGTTGGGTAAACAGCATGTCCACTCCCATCTTTTCCTCTGTTAGCCCCCATAAGAAAATCAAGAAGAAAGTCAGTGGCGCTTCATCCCTATGGAGAAAGGCCAGCCATGTCAAAACCTTGGAACCACAAAGAACTCCTTACCTATGCACCTTGGATGGGAGAATGTCACCAAAGAAGATAAAGTGGAAAGAGGTAATGAAAAATGAAGGAAAATGTTGGATGAAATTAGGGTTCTTTGTGGCTATAAAAGAAGGCTTCTGCTACCCAGATAATCCATCATCCAGGGCCTGACCAAGCTTTGTCAAGTATCTAGGAATTTACTCAAGCCATCCAATCTTCTTCTTCGTCTGTTTTTCTTCTTCCCTTAAGATAGAAATCGTTCTAATTTTCCTTTGTCTTACTGCAAACTTTCGTTCTCTGTAAGAAACCCATGCTTCTCTCTCTCTCAAATTGCTAAACTTGTGAAAGCTTAGCTCCCATGCCACAAGCTTCTCAAGCTAAGTCAGTAATCGATTTATCATGTTTATTTGGCTATTGGTGAAAAGAACCTAAGAGTGTTTTTCTAAAGTTTCATCAGACTTTTCAAAAACTCTTTTAGGGGCTTGGTTCTTGAACTCAGGCATTTGGGGAATTTTTGTTCGTTTTCTTCTTACAGCAACCCAAGCCCATTCGTCAGGCTGCTAGGAACAAAAGACCCCTACATAAATTGGCGACTCTACTGGAGACCAAGCTGCCATTTTCACTAATGCCTCCAAGAAAGAAGAATAAGAGCAATACCATGGCTTCCCAAGATGGGCCCGACCATGGTGATTCTGAATCAAGGCAAAATGCCTCCTCTAGGGAGCAAGAACGTGCAAGCGAGGGAGCTTTTACCCTCATAGATCTCATTACGGCTATTCAGGCTATGGGGGAAACTCAGAGGGAGATGATGGACACCATCAAAGAATTGAAAAGTTCTGTCTCTAAGCCACCCCTAGATATAACTATTGATTTGAAGTTATTGAACTATACCATTGCAAGTAAAACTGTAGTTCAATTTAATAGATGCCAAAATAGTTCAATAAATTAAACTATTGTGTTGAACTATTGAACAACTATTGTGGATGGTTAGGAGCTTGGGAATGTGTTTCAAATTGCATTCCCATGTTTGGTAAGTGCACTCTTGGGAATGCAATTATGGACTCATAGATAAGGACTTCCCATGTAGGGGCGAAGTTCATGCCGTCGACTCACCGTAGGAAACTTTTTACCCCCACTTGGGAAAGCATTTAATTCAGATTTTTTGGACTAACTTACCAATGTTATTATTTTTAAATACCACTTTTTACACCCTTAAAAAACTCTTCATATATTTACCTTTAATAATTAAAAAATCAAGGGTATTGTTGGAAACTTAATAACTTTTCATTCTTAATACTGCACTAACTGAACATGAGAATGGGAAATAGTTGCATTTCCTAGTCCTCATTTCCCACCGTTCCTATACGTGAGAATGAATATCCTCCATTCACATCTCGTGAGATTAGATATTTGAAATTTATTCCTAAGAAGTTCAATGGCGAACCAAACGGGCCCTAAGGTGACTGTGTCTTTTGAATTTTTCTTTTGTTTGCCTTCGGTTTATTCATACTAATTCACAAAATAATATCATTTTTTCACCATTAAACTTAGATGGGCGAGCCCAACACGGTATGTTTATTAAACGGACTGACTCTAAACAGACTGGACTGGCCCAACACAGCCCATTTGACACCTCGAATTGAACACTTATAGAAACTCATGATCTACTTTTGTTACAATTTCTATTAATTTGATCACGCACACATGACATAGCTTTCTTTTGAGAGACTTTTTTTGTTCATTCCTCCACTAAACTCAAACCCTATTTGCAATTCCCTCTCTTCATCTCTCTCTTCCTCTTGTTTTCTCTGGTCACAGTGCTTTTAAACAAAGATAAGATAGACGATAGGGGCGCATTGGAACTTTTAAAAAGTTTTGGAAGAATTTTCGTAAAAACCAAACCGAAAGTTGATCATGAGGAGGACTGTTAACTTTTTCTTTTCCTTTTTCCCAATAAAAGAAATCTGTGTTCCAATAAAACAAATCTGTGTGGGGTTGTGGTTCGAAGCTATGACGCTTTCCACTGACGAAGGGCCGACGACTAGTCAGATAAATGCTGTTGTGGATCGGTGCCACAATTATTTTTAAATGATAAAAAAATATGTGTTAAATGGCTTTTTCAGGTAATAGGTTAAAGGTATGGGTTTAATGCAATTGCATTGCAAAAGGGAATTCTTTACAATTCATTAAATTTCGTCAATTAATTCATTTATTTCACAAAACTTGCAAGTATGGGGCTGAGATTGGTGTTCATGATTCATTCAATTATTTCACAACATTTGTGACTAGCTTTTTCCAATTAGCCAAACTGAATTTCTTTTTGTTAACTTGTAACAAAAAAAAAAAAACAAAACTTTATTAACTACAAATTTATCATGTATAAGAAATTGTTTTGTTTGACCCTGAATAAAATAAAAAAAAGAATAATTAATTTTCATTTCATGGTAATCTAGAATTCTCTTTATGTCTTTTGATTTCCCAAAGAATTTATGTAGCTTTCACTTTCTGAAAAACAAAATATAACAATTTTTATATACTTATGACAAATTAAGATTTTTGTGGCCTTCCAAAAAACTTAAGTACATTTTTTAAAAATAAAAATCAAATTAAAGAAAATCAAATTCTTATCTTTGTAGGATTGTGGGTTTATTTTATTTTTAATTAAAGAGAAACTTCATTAGATAAAATTCAAAAATACAACTAATGACACCGAAATAACATCAAAAGCATCAATCCTTTGAGGGAAGCTGTATTGTTTTGAAGAAATATATATATATATATATATTTTAATGTTATAAGTAAGAAGAAATATATATATATATATAATTTTATAAGTAAATACGTTTTCTTAACTAGAATAATCCATGGTAGCCCAATGATAGACTAGGCAAGAAAGAAAATTAATCTAATGTTAATACACATGAAAGCAGTTTTTCAAATTCGCATCATAACATAGCCCTAGAGCAAGCCTTTATTATTATTATTATTATTATTATTATTATTATTATTATTATTATTATTATTATTATTATTATTACAAATGGGTTTTTTTTGTTGAAGATAATTTTATTTTTATTTTTATTTTTAAATTTTGATACGATGTCAATTTTGAATTCCTTATCTATAAGGATTCTCTTTCGTTAATTGAATCCTAAAAATGTAAAAGTGTGTAATATTAAGGTAGTTGGACCTTGAACAAGTACAATTATTCCTTATTTTTGTAAAAACAAGAATTTACAAGATTAAGGACAGAGGGTACCATAGTGTTGTAAAGAGAATCATTAAACTCATAACTTATAAGTTTTGGGTAGCAGTTCACAAGGTTTTGCACTTGGATTACAATGTTAGGGTTCATCCAATCCATAATGTTGTAAATCATATGTTTACAAGGATATGGATCCATATTATAAGGAATTGGTAATGGTGGACCTTAGGGATGTAATTTGGGTCCTTATTCTAGTAAACAATGGTTTACTAGATTAAGGACCGAGGGTACCATAACGTCATAAAGAGAATCCCTAAACTCGTAACTTATAAGTTTTTGTTAACAATTTGTAGGGACTTGTTCCTGGATTACAACATTATGATTCACCCAATCCATAATGTTGTAAATCACACTTTTACAAGGAATTGGTAATGGACCTTAGCGATGTAAAATGGGTCATTATTCTAGTAAACAATGCTTTACAAGATTAAAGACTGAGGGTACCATAACGTCGTAAAGAGAATCCCTAAACTCGTAACTTACAAATTTTTGGTAACAATTTACAAGGTTTTGCTCCTCAATTATAACGTTAGGATTCACCCAATCCATAATATTGTAAATTATACATTACAAGGAATTGGTAATGGTGAACCATAGCGATGTAAAATGGGTCATTATTCCAGTAAACAATGCTTTACAAGATTAAGGACTGAGGGCACTTTAACATCGTAAAGAGAATCCCTAAACTCGTAACTTACAAGTTTTTAGTAACAATTTATAAGGTTTTTCTCATGGATTACAACTTTAGGGTTCACCCAACTAGGATATGGATCCACATTACAAGGATTGGTAATGGTGGACCTTAGCAATGTAAAATGGGTCCTTATTCTAGCAAACAATTTTGTTAAAAGTTTAAGGACTGAGGGTACCATAGCATGGTAAAAGAGTGTCCCTTGTTGTTGTAAAAATAAGAATTTATAACATTAAGGACTCATTTTACAGTATATGGGACATGAGAGTTCCATAACATTATAAAGTTGATCTCTAATCTTGTAAAAACAAGGGTTTACAACATTAAGGACTCATTTTACAGTGTTTGGGACATGAGCATTCCATAATATTGTAAAGTATATCCCTGATCTTGTAGATTACGAGATTTGGGTTCCAATTTATGAGATTTCGCATGGTGATTACAACATAAGGTTCACTTTAATCCATAATATTGTAATGGCCTAATTTACAATGAGAAGGATCTCAATTACAATAATAAGATAATGTTGGACCTTGAAAAAGTAAAATTGTTCCGTATTCTTGTAAAAACAAGCGTTTACAACATTAAAGACTTATGTTACACTATTTTGGAAATGAAGATTCCATAAAATTGTAAATTGTATCCATAATCTCATAGGTTACAAGATTTTGGTTCATTTACGAGATTTCGCATCTTTATTATAATTTACAATGTTGAGGTTTGCCCTAATACATAATGTTTCGATAGCCTAATTTACCTTTCGCATAGGTCATTTGGCAATTTCCAATTAGGCATTCGGTTTTCACAAATTGGACTAACAATTACGTGGTGCATGTTCATCGATTACAAACTTGACGTGGCTGAGCGAAAGCAAAATATGCAACTTGATGTGAATCATGATGGCATGCTTATTAATTTAGCAATGGCATAATACTTAACATGTAAAAATATAATGCTTCGTAACTTTATTAATTTCGATCCGTATTTTCATTCAAATACTTGTCAATATAGAGCATGAATTATTTATTTATTTATTTTTTGGTCATGATAACAACAATATAAAGCATGGATTTGTAAAACTTGTGTGTATGTTATTGATTAACAAATTAATTGCATTTACAAATGGAACTACTTTGTTTGTCAAATGCACGATTGGAATGCAAATAGAACTGCTTTGTTTGTCAATTGCACCACTGGAATGCAAATGGCACTACCTGTTTGTCAATTACATTGACAAATCACATATTGTATTTACATTCTCAAAATTGAAAAGGGTATCAATAACATAACAATATGCATATACTAATCTCAAAATACAACTCTATGGTACAATTGCAAACTGTAAATGCAATTTACGTGCTTATCTCGATGTCTAATTTTTTTTGTTAACAATAAAAAAGGGAGTATACTAGTACTCCAAGTGTCACAACCGACACAAAGAAGACCATATTTGTAGTTTCCGCTGCATCCCTTAATGTGCTCAATTGACTTGCATCTCATATTTGTCAAATATCCAGCACTATCTTTTGGTGCATTGATCAATGAACTGCAAACTTTGTGTTCACTCATTTTGAATTTGATCTTGTGATGGTAGGGGAAAGTTCCTCATTGGCTTGAAAATCATTTGTGATCAACAAGTCAATTTTCTTTTGTGTATGAGCGTGCCACTGCTAGCAATAAAATCATAGTAGACTTCTTGATGGATAACTTGTGCCCCAAGTTATTAACTTCTAGACAAACGATTGTGAATTTGGGTGAGAAATATCTCCCAAGTAAGTTCTTTTCTTGCCTCAGACTGGTGAGGACTTCACAATTTTTCACAGTACAAAACTAGTAGTTCTGGCCAGAATGAATGATAAGAAAGTGAACTGTTTTAGGCAGAACTGCCTTTTACAAAGCTAAAAAGGGAAAGACCAACTCTGAAAAAGACAAAAGAAACATTGGACTTTAGTTTCTGCCTGGATAGCTGCTTTTGATTAGGACTGGACTGGATATGTCTGTGCTAGAATGGAACCTCAACACCTTCAACTGTCATGTTTCAGTTGTAAATCGATGCCAACATTCGAGTTTGTCAGAGCCTTAATCTATTTCAAGCGCTGGAAGGCTATTTGAATGGGCAGAATTGGAGCCTTTTCATCTGAAAGGGGCAGAAGTGGCTGTATTTGATGATTACTGAGCTGAAACTGCACTGTAGTACATGTTCTGCTTGATTAGGGCTCTCCATAAATTTGTTGAGGTTTTCATATTTGTAAAAACCCGGACTCTGCTTGATTTGGCTTATGCTGAACCAAATTTTTAACGAGAGAAATCTCGCTTTGTATAACTATTTCTCTAAACTAAACTGAAATTAGAGATTTTGAATTATAGCTTACTTGTTTTTTGTGGCTCAATGAGCTTTGGTTGCTTCAGTGTTTGAAGGCTTTTGACATCAAGTGATCATTTTGTCAATTGTGATCTTGAGAGTTTTTGTTTTGATGGATTTTTTGGCTGTCAAGATTGGAGAAGTCTTCCTGTAAGACTTGCCTTCATAAATTCCCCATCAACTCCCTTGTGATAGTTGAAAATTTTGACATTTCAAAGTTAGGCAATCACGTGGGGCTCTTTCTAAATAAAAAAAAACATTTTTAAAGGAAAAGAAAACCTGCTGACTTGCTTTTGAGATCAAGTGGTGAGATCTTTCAGAAGTTGAGCTTTTAATCCAATCTTTTTTAGAAGTTTGATTTGCTTGGTGATGAACTTACCAATTTTAATTTCGCAATTTCATCGATTCATTTATTCTTTGTGCTCTTCTAAACCTCTGCCAATTTGCAAAAAGACATGGGCCTCTTAATGTTGATTGGGCAGCTTTTCTGGAATCAAGGCCCATTTTTTTGTTTTATGTTTTGTGGGCTTCTTTGTAAAAATGGGCTGGCGTGTAGAGTTTTGGCCCAAACATAAGAAACACTTCGGTGGCTACCAAAAATTGACATGGGCTTTTTGATTTTGTACTGGACGTGCCAAATTAGGCCCAAACACTTTGAGATGATTTGAAGCCTCCTACATATTCCCAACCAAAAGAAATTAAGAAATACTTTAAATAACATATACATATAAGATTAAAACTGACACTAAATTATAAAACTGTTTAGCAGCTTCTATTTGTTTTAGAAAAGGATGTGACCAGCCATATGATCTAAGAGAGGATGTGAGTGACAAACTAAAGGAGTAATGAAGAAGAGCTGAGAAGTTTTTTTTAAATAATTTTTAAAGAAGAAGATTTGTGAAGATAGTAAAGACATAAAATGAGTGTCTTTAAGTACTGCTCTATCAGATTTTTTTGAAGCAATGTTGTATCATATTTTCAGACACACAATTTACAGAGTTTGCTTAAGCAAGTAGCCTAAAAAAAAAAATTAAAAAAAAAAATAATCTAAACAAAGCTAAAAGAAAAGAACAAAGACGGCGAGTGTTATACTACTTCCAGATATGATATTCTTTATCGAAGAGCAGCATTACCCAAAATTCTATGGTGAACATTGCATTGCCATCAAAAAAATTAATATACTACATCTATCTAGAACAAGGCAAACTTTGTGGCAGGTAATTGTATATTTTTTATTTCATCCAATTGTCACACAACAGCCAGCCAGGTAATTGCATATGTGAAATCCAATTGCACAAACTTTAAGTGCAAATAGATTAACGAAACATCCAATTGCAATATAGTATACAAGTAATTGCATATGTGAAATACAATTGCACAAACTTGAAATGCAATTGGATTTGTAGCTTGTGAGATAAAGGGCCAGTGACATTGACATGTAGCACGAGATCATATGAGTTGTGGTTTTTGTGTACATATCGCCTCACGCCAAACAAACGGTGATCCGCATGGGTTTTGTGGTATATTGTGAAACTTTCCTCCCGCCCAGTGGTTACAATAGAGCATTTGTCTTTTTCCCTTTGCCGCCTTGTTTGGCGTCACCCAAGTAGTTACAACTTTGCCTTTTCAGCATTTCTGGGAAGTTGACTTCTTGATCGAGGGCTTCTTCCCCATACTTCACAAGTGAAAGGCCTAAGAAAAGTACAAAACCGGTAAAGAAAAAAATAATAAGAATCATACCAAAATCTATAGAAATAGAACCCAATATAAATCAAATTTGACATGACAGAGAATGCAAAATCTTATAGGTCATAGTTGCAAAATGCTTTTTTAGATCTTTAACATAACAGAGAATGCAACCAATCACTGAGATTGAAAGAAATCTGTAATTTTTCGACCAATACATGAATGAATATTATTTATCCATAATTGTCTCTCTCTTGAATCCTTGGCAAATGGTGCTTTCATGTTCAACTATAACAGTAACTGATAAGCATATATTGAAGCCATTTGTATGTAAAAACTTAGAACTAGGGCCATAAGGCCATATATATTCTTTTTGGTCGGGGGGGGGGAGGTGGTGTGGTGGGGGTGGCGGGTGGGGGGCCGGGGGAGGGGGAGGGAGGGGGAAGAGGAAGATAACTTGGTCTTGTCTGGTGCATAAGACTTTACATTTCAACTTCATTTATGAATAAATATGATCTTTCATCCACTGTAAGAGGCTTAACTGCCACTATGCATAGCCGTAGAAACCAAAAGAGGCAGCTCTTTCATCAAAAGAAAATCCGTATTGAACATCACAATGCTATTTCTAGAAATAACAGGACTATAATCGATAAGAATACAACTCAACAAAATATGAACCCACCAGTGTCTTGCACACTAGTGAATATGAATTCAGGATGGAAAATATAATTGAAAAAAGAATTCATAAAACAAAAACAAACTCCACTTTCAACTAAAAATCCAGAAAACAATTTCAGAAAATATGCCCTCATTTATATAGAAATTTAAAAAAAAATTATAAAAAGATAATAATTTGCCCAAATAATTTAACCCATAATCAAAAATTGTAGAACTTAATACTAATAGAACGAGAATTGTTACCTATAGAATGGTGGAAGAGAAGATGAGGGAGAGGATGGAGAGAGAGCACGAGACCGAGCTGGCCAGTGAAGAGATAGAGCGAGGTATTGAGAGAAAGAGCCAGCCGCCAAGAGAGAAGTGGAAGAGCAAGTGAACAATTTCGTACCCAGGTGGTGGCGGGAAACCACCGTTCTTAGCTCAGCAAAACTTGACGTCGGCTGTTCTCTCTCTCTTCCCTTCCTTTCTTCTGTTCTTGAATAATCAAACCTTCATCTTAACAAGCCCAACTGAAGAAGAGAGAGCAACCATGGAAAAAAGACTGATCTTGGCAAGAAGAAGAGAGACACGAGTCGTGCTAAGAAGAAGAAGAGATAGAAGTCGCAAGAGAGCCTTCTTTCTTTTCAGATTTCTCTCTTTTTCTTTTATTTTTACCTGGAGCAACCCATTTAACCGGTCACTCACTATCAATGGTGTAGATTACCCCACATCTCACAACAGCTCATTCAATGGCCCACATAATTGGAGCATCCATGCACCTGGCACATGGTAGGATTTTCGTTTCTTACTATAGGATAGGACATCCATGTCCTACATAATCAATTACACAAAACAAATCAAATAGATCATAAGGCCTTCTCCAACCCATTTGGGGCTAAACCCAAATTTCCCCCCTCCAAAAAGTAACTATTTGGGTTTTGCCCGGACTCAAATCGTTTTTTCTCCCAACGCTCTGGACTCAAATTTTAAGTCCGCAACTTTATTAAATTGTTCAAGAATGGTTTAAGTCTAATTTTTTTAAATTTTTTTTTATGGAAAACTTTTCTTTATTTAATCTTTTTAAATAACTTCATAATTTAATTTTTTTGAAAAATTTGACCTAAAAAAATTGAAATTCCACAAATATAATTTTATTCAAAAAGAAAACACACAGCATTAAAAAAAAACACAAGATAATTGGAACACAAGAGAAGGATTGAAACAATTGTCCACCTTATTCACCATCTCCAAAGCTCCTTCAAAGGTGATCGATCAAATCATGTCAGAGACTTTGATGCACATGTGGAGATCAAACTCTATTATGACGAATCATGTAATCAGAGAGAGTATGCCTATCTTGGTAGTATTCGTATGTAATGCTTCGCTCCAGCTCATATTGTCTTGTTCTGGCCCTCATGGATTGTTGACACGCATCCTCATCATCAGATTCCTCTTCAATATATTCGTACTCTTCCTCCACAATCATGTTATGCAAAATTATATACGTCATCATGATTGAGTGGAGGTTATCCTTGCACCACATATGTGCAGGGCCCCGAACAATAGCCTATTGAGCTTGTAGTATTCTAAATGCTCTTTTAACATCCTTCCTGTACGCTTCTTGCATTTGTGCAAAAAACCTCTTCTTTGGGTTAGCAAGAGAAGAGATGGTCTTCAGCAAAGTAGCCCAACGGGGGTAGATCCCATCTGCGAAATAGTAGTTGTGGAAGAAAAATATCTCACCCTAGGTCAAATAATTAGGCCAATCAATTTGGAAATTATTTGACCTAATTAGGAGTTACCTAACCTAATTGGGAGTTACCTAAATTAATTGGGAGGTTATTTGATTTAAATGAGATGTATTTGATTCTTGCCTTAATTAGGGGTTTGATTTAAATCAAATCTCTAATTACACCAACCTCGCCAAATCAGGGAAGAATAATTCCTTCCCATTTATGGAATTATTCTTCTGAAACCCTAGCCTCAAAGCCACCTATAAATAAATGGCTATGCACAAGGGTTTGAGGTACGTTTGAATTCCTACTGAAACTCTGCAGAAATTATCCCTCACAAACCCTAGCCACCATACTCTTTCTCTTTGTCACACAAAGCTCTGGCCACCTGGTTTTCCTACAAACACCTAACCTAACTTAGGCATCGGAGGGCCTTTGGCCAAGACCCCCTGGGTGTGGTCCTTTTACTCCGATTTGTTTTGCAGGGAGAAAGAGAAGCGAAGAAGACGAAGTAATCTTAGGTGAATATTCTTGTGGGATGAAAATCGCTCCCACAATAGCCTTAATGGTATTGTTTCCGTTGACAATATATTCAACATGATGAGCCACTCCATGTACCACATCATCGAACAATGGAGAACAAGCTAAAATGTTGACATCATTGTTGGATCCGGTGGCTCCAAAAAAGGTATGCCATATCCATGTGTCGTATGAGGCCACGCCCTCTAGCATAACAGTGGGGTTTTTTTTTTTTTTTTTTTTTTTTTTTTTTTTTTTTTTTTTTTTTGTGACCGGTAAACTAGCTTGCCCAAGTAGATGGGAAATTCTTCAATTCCAAATACATCCAGTCAAGACTTTCTAACATGTCTGGGAAGCCTCGATGGCTTGCCTTGTGCAATAGCCTGTAAAGGTCAGTTGGATTTAGAGACATAAGGTACCATTGTCCATACACGGCTTTAATAGCACAACAAAACTTACAGAGTGATTCAAGAGCTGTGCTTTCACCCGATCTACAATACTCGTCTGTCGCATTAGCCGAGCATCCCCATGCGAGCATATGAAAGACAACGGTTAACTTTTGCTTAGGGGATACCCTTGTCGACCAAGCCCGTCTTTTTTTTTTTTTTTTTGGCAAAAGTATGGCTCGTGGTTGACAACATCATTCAAGATGCGGTAAAACAACTCTTTCTGCATTCGGAACTGCCTATGAAAGTTCATAGTATTAAAATATGGCATTTCAACGAAGTAGTCGGACATGAGATTGCGATGGTGATCTTCCCTCTCACGGTTCTTGTACTCACGACCGACTATCGACCCACCATGTTTGGTGGCTTCATTCTCTAGTGAAGTATGGTGGAGAATGTCTTGTCTCACTCTTTGATGTTCTTCCTCATCATCTGAATCATCATCAAACATAAAGGAAAAGATGGCCTTGCCGCGGTTATCCATTGAAAGCTTGAAATGATATGAAAAGTATGAGAATGAAGAAGATGATATACTTGAAATAATATGAAAAGTATGAGAATGAAAGGAGATAGATGAAATTGACGAAGGAAAAATAAAATGAGAAATAGAAAAAATATTTTTGGTAGATTAATTGAGAAATGGGTGAGTATTTATAGAGTTTGGAGTGAGTTTTGGACTTGGATCTAATTTAGATTAATTTAAAATATTATTTTGACCGTTGGATTTAAATTTCAGCTGTTGGATTTTTTTTTTTTACTGTTAAAATAGTTTAGATTTAATCTAGATCGTTCATTTAAGTTAGTATTAGAATTTAAAAAAACAAAATTTAAATTGTTGCCGTTGGATTGGAACGGAAACATAATCTAGATGCGACACGTGGCAAACTGCTGCGTCAGGGAGCAGAAAAGTACAGCGCGGGCCCCAATCTAATTTCTTGCACAAGGACTTTGCTAGTTGTAGGTGGGCTCCATTGAATTTTTTTGGGTCCAGGTAATACTTGGACTGCTATTTGGCCCCAAGTTTAGGTTTTCCCAAATTTTGGCCCCTTCATGTTCTTGGGTCTGGAGAGTTTTTGGACTATATTTTGGGATATTTTGGGTTTAGCCTCATGGGTTGGAGATGGCCTTACACTACTAGAAAACCATAGTATATGCAATGATTGGTGATGAATTTATTGTATCAGGTAATTTTACATGTGGATCAATCAGTGATGACATAGCATGAGTATTTGAACATCCTAATCACTCATAGCGGGAGGAACCAAGTCTTTATGGGCTCGTTCGCTACATCGTATTAGACTCTGGTTGGAGTAAATAGTCCATGTCAGGTGTTTGGTATCAACTTGTATTATTTAATTACCTGACTATTTTAAACGGGTTGGGCTTTTAATAATCTCCTTACCCGACTAATTAATACAATCCACACACCCCGGTTTAGATAATACATGCTTAATTATACAGTCAGGGAAAAAGAACACACACGTTCACATGAAAAATCCAACGACGTTATGTTCATCTTCTTCTCCCTATGGGTTCTTCTCTGCTATCTTCTCCAAGGTTACATGTTGATTGGCTCGCTTAATTCTCTCAGATTTTGTCTAACTCTATTTTTTGTTTTTGTAAATGTCAAACTATATTTGTATTGGTCGTTTATTATTAATATCCTATTGCTATTGGTTTAAAAAAAGAAAATTTTTTTTTGATACAATCAACACCTTCGTACATGCATAACATGTATAATTACACCAATAATTCATGTGGAGAAATTCATTTGACAACAAAAAAATATATTTAAAACTCATTTGACAAATGAAGACTTGTTCTAAAGTTAGTGGAGACCAAGCCCACATATTGGAAAGAAGCATCATAATGCCTCCCTTTTATTTGCCTATAAATAGGCATCCTTACTACTTGCAAACACACACACAAAACCAACGAAGAAGAGAACCCAAGAAGAAAGAAGAGAAGGAAGAAAGAGGGGGAGTGAGAGGAGAGAAAAAGAGAGCAGAGAGAAATTCTCCAAGAGAGAAAACTCAATGAGTCACATATATTGTAAACACTGAAGTTGTAGCCCTATTATTTTACATAGTGGAAAAGTTACTGCTGCTGCTCTCTGAGGACGTAGGCATGGCCGAACCTTGTTAAATATTGGGCTTTATTTACTTTACATGCAGCTTAATATTCTTGCATATTCCAGTTTATTTTACAATATATTGTCAGCACGAGAAGCTCTCAGGTATAATATGAGAGATTTGATGTGGTTATTTGAACCTATAAGGCACACGGTTCCAAACCGTCATTTTGAAAAGACATGAAAACCACTAGTGCAAGGTTAAGAATTTACCCAATTATTATAACAGGAAGGGGGCATACAACAGAAAGA
The DNA here is from genome assembly GCF_902201215.1 of Prunus dulcis. Classification (NCBI taxonomy): domain Eukaryota; kingdom Viridiplantae; phylum Streptophyta; class Magnoliopsida; order Rosales; family Rosaceae; genus Prunus; species Prunus dulcis. The sequence goes on from NC_047651.1 coordinate 3,886,576, forward strand.
TTCTTTTCACCTGCAAGGAAGGAGCAGGCTCTGTAAAATCTATAAAATTTCATTATGTTCTGGAAGCCTCTGAAGAAAGAGGACGGCGCCTCTTAAGCTTAGCCATGAGCCTCTCGTGGTCTCCCAAAATCTTTTCATTGGAAATCTGCAGCATGTCAAGCCTTGTTTGTGTATCAATGGAGTATGAACTCACCAGTTTCAATAAGGCCTTATTTTCCTCTTTAAGTTTCTCAACCTCTTGTTGAGACTCATGAAGCATTCTCCGAAGAGATGAATTTTCAGTGTTCAGTTTTCTGAATCTCGTTTGCTCTGGCACGCAAATGATCAGCCATGTTAAAAACAGAAGCAGCACTCTGGATACTAAAAGCTATTAAGTCATCAATAGCCTCTTCGTCAGACCTTTCTGTTAACAGTGTTTCATCTATAGGAGTAAACAAATTCCTAGCTACTATGACAGTAGTCGTATCATTCATCATCACAGAATCATTAACCGTGAGATAATGATTTTGGGATATAAAGGATGGACGCCAGACTTTGGCATCACGGGTTGTTTAGGGAGCAACATTTAAATCAAAATGCTTTGGGTGAGAAGAAGAGGAAGCCATTTTACGAAGGTTTCGAGGAAAGTCTTAGAAAAGCTGAATTTTCAGAAAATGGAAGGAAGTTGAGTTGAAACGCAGTTACTCCAATTAGGCTTTACAGAGGCAATATCTATAGACGGAAATGTGGCAATGTATCCAGGATCCCAATATTTTCTCGGATCCCCATATTCTTTTTTTCTCTTCCAGATTCCAAAACTTCACGTGGCTTTCATTAATGTATGTTAGCACTTTAAGGGTTTCAAAGATTATTTTGGTCAAAGCCGATCTTGCTTTGCGGATTTCACGGAGTTACTTTTTCAAAAGTATCTCGAGAACCTCACAATTTTCTGTAGTTAATTTGAGATTCACTGGATCAAACGGCTCCTCTAATTTGTGTATAAATATGTTACTAAAGAAATTTTCTTTACATAATACATCAAGTTTTCTCCATATCTAGTGGTGCAATATCCACTTGTTTTTCCTATCAGTGAGTTCTCAACGTACTTGAGAAGCGAGACTATCTTTGATCATCCATTCAGGAAGCAAGATTATCCCTGATCACTTTTCAGCGAGATCAGAAAACTGTAAGGACGACCACATGCTCTAATCTCTTGAAGTTCTTCTATGCTAGGAGAAATGAGAGTTTGTTGTCTGTTACCTCACTAGTTTCCTTCCTTGATTTCTTGCCTACCTTGCAATCAATATCACAATTCTTTGTATCTTTTCTGTCTTTTTACAACTCTCTGTTCATAAGGGATTTTGTCTATTTAGAACAAAGATCTGAAGAACAAATCCATGTAGTGAACCTAACATTGAGGGTTAATTTTTTTTTTTTTGACAGAGACATAAGAATTGTGATTTTTGCTCATGCAGGATATAACTAGATCATCATGCATTACACTGTATTTGCTGAGCCGATACGAGCTTCAATGATATTTGAGCAAAGCTTCTCTCACCTAAGGATGTAAGCAATACTTGTATTATTTCATGCTTGTACTCTTATTTTGATATTTTGTACGACATCCTTAAAGGTAACCAAATGGGGAGATAAGGCCATTCCAGAAGAACATCCCATTCCAGAAGAATGACTTGCATTATAGATCGTTCTAGAAGAACGACTTGTATTATGACCATTCCAGAAGAATGTCTTGTATCATTCTGATATGTATTCATGAATTATTAAAGCAAATTTCACAGATTGCAAGTTGGATACATTGATAATATACTGCATAGATTAAAGTCCCATAAGAACAAAATATGGGTATAGCAGTGATCAATATGATGCAAACCTGTTGCGTAGCAAATGATATGGATTGAAGTCCCGGAGGGACATTCCATTAACATGTCAATATTAATACGGTACACGCCTAATGCGTAGCAAATTATATGGTTTAAAGTCCTAGAAGGACAATTAATTGACATGTATGTATTAATCTGTGCATGCCTGCAGCATGACAGATATATGGGTTCTAAATGTTCCAACTCCCTACTATAAAATAAAGCTCCATTGGAGGTTAAGATCCACATTCTCACATAATTCATCTTATAAGAGATGTCTGTTTGGAAAGAGACAATAAAGCCCCCTTGAGTGGCTTGGGAAGCAAAAGCAAAGAAATGCTATAATTAATGCATGCACATGCACATGCACATGAGAATAGTGGGATCATGAAATGATGAATGACAATTTTTGATTTTGGAGTAGCTACTCAAATCATCAATGGGTTGTGTTAATTGGAACCACGTTCTATTATTAAATGTAGACAATATCATTGGCCAAAAATGGAAAGAGGCAATTCCATTACGGATGAGAATGAACGTGAAAGAACAAAGAACCCCAAAAGATGTTAACCCTGAAGGTTATACATGGGTTTTTGGAATAAAGAGGAATATACTCACTTTATATGACACAAATTTTGGTAGAAACAATGAATGTTGAGGTTCTCCATATTTACAGATACAATTGTGCCTTCTTGTTGTACATTTACGAAGACCAACATGTTATCTTCAAGGGTTATTAAATGCACGAAGCATATCGCCAGAAATGATTCCCTAAAGGTGTACAAGCATGACAAATAGCTCGATATAAAGCTATATAATGTGTCATAAAGTGTAATCCCTTAAATAAAATCCCTGAAGGATTGTAATTGCATGAAGCAAGTCTCTGAAGGACATGTGCTTGAAGCACAAATTTTGTACTCAATATTAATATGTATAAATTGCCTCAGTGAGTGCATTAATTATAATATGGTTGCATTACATTACAACTCCTGAAGAGTTGATAATTAATTAAAACTCCTGAAGAGTTGGTAATTAATTAAAACTCTTGAAGAGTTCAAGAAATATTTGTCTCGGCCTGAAAATCGAGCATTATACCAACATGATTCTCGCTTATACTAAGAAAGTATTGAAGCATTTTTATGTGGACTAAATGTTAGGCACTTAAATGATTTTTCGGAAATATACTAGACCAAACATTGTATTTTCCAGATAGAGCTCAGCTCCATCACCACCACTTTGGAATGATGTGAGACATATTTGATGCCATCTCCGCATAAAATAATATACGAGCATATTCTTTTCAAGTGAACTTACAAATAGCCCAGGTTTTTGTTTGATTCGCAGACTCTGGAAATTCTCTATCATTTACATAGAGATAGCTCACTAGAAGTATATTTACTTACTCAACTAAGTAATTTTTGATGGTAGCATCCTCCACTCACTCCGAAAGATTTTTCCTCCAGAAAGTTAGTCATGAAGATTTTAGGGGGAGATATTCATCATGGGGAGCATCCATAAGTATGCTACACTAATTTCTGTACTATTATTCTTTCAACCAGTTTCCTACTTCACTAGGCTTTCTCCTAGCAAGACTTAATTAAGCAACCAACATGTTACTACTGGTTTCCAAAGGGGAGTGTTGTAAAATTAGTGAAGACTAAGCCCACATGTTGGAAAGAAGCATCTTGATGCCTCCCTTTTCTTTGCCTATAAATAGGCATCCTTACTACTTGCAAAGACACACAGAAAACCAACAGAGAAGAGAATTCAGGAAGAAAGAAGAGAAGGAAGAAAGAAGGGAAGTGAGAGTAGAAAAAAGAGAGCATAGAGAAATTCTCTAAGATAGAAAAATCAATGAGTCAAAGATATTTAAACACTAAAGTACAACTTAATATTCTTGCATATTCCAATTCATTTTACAACAAGACTATATATTTCGTTTAGTGGAAAAATTATTGTACTGTCTAGTTTTGGTCTTAATCAACTGAGTGCGCCGTACAACACTATACCTTTTACTAAAGAATGCTTTTTTGTTTGGTTCTTTAAACAAAAATAAAAAATAAAAAATGATTGAATTATATGTTTCTTGAAACGTATTTATCATGATGTCATGTTCATGTCCTTGTGTCTTGCTCCTTTTTTTCCCCTCTGTTTTTCTATGATTTACCAGTCTTTCTCTGTTAGGCAGAGGTGAGGTTTGCCTTTACCTACAACAAACTAGCTACCTTCGTTGGAGAGCAGAGGTCCTCTTCTTCTTTGTTTTTTTTTATTTTTTGTCTTTCAATATCTGACTCTCAGAAAATGGGAGGAAAGAGAACTCAAACTGATTCAGGAAGCAGATCGTCAAGCTCATCCATTTTACAAGATGATCAAGAAGGCTTTTCACCAACCTCATCAAACGCACTGGTACTTGTCCAAAACCCACCAATTGTCTCCTCCTACAATGAGAGAATCCGCCCCATGCTTGATGCCATTGACAAGCTCCGCAACCTCATGGTTATGGAGGAAGGCATACAGCTGCCCACCATTGTTGTTGTGGGAGACCAGTCATCTGGCAAATCCAGTGTTCTTGAGTCCCTCGCCGGCATCAGCCTTCCGCGTGGATGGGGAATCTGCACAAGGGTTCCTCTCATAATGAGGCTTCAGCACCACTCTGATCCTGAACCAGAGCTTTCACTGGAGTACAATGGCAAAGTTGAGCACACTGATGAGGACAATATTTCTGAGGACATTGTGAATGCCACCAATCTGATTGCTGGGGACTGTAAGGGAATTTCAGACACCCCATTGACCTTGTTGGTGAAGAAGAATGGTGTGCCTGATTTGACCATGGTTGACCTCCCTGGAATCACTAGGGTTCCAGTTCGTGGACAGCCTCTGAATATCGCTGATCAGATCAAAGATATGATCATGAAGTATATAAAACCAGATGAGAGCATCATTTTGAATGTTTTAGCTGCTTCTACTGATTTTAGCACATGTGAGTCAATTAGCATGTCGCGGAGTGTGGACAAAACTGGTGAGAGGACTCTGGCTGTGGTTACAAAGGTTGATATGGCACCAGAGGGACTGCTGGAGAAGGTTACAGCTGATGATGTGCATATTGGTCTTGGCTATGTCTGCGTAAGGAACCGGATTCGAGATGAAACGTATGAGGAGGCGAGGACTATTGAGGATCGATTATTTGAAACTGATCCTTTTCTTTCAAAGATTGACAAGTCTGTGGTTGGAATTCAGGTTTTGGCTGACAAGTTGGTCCAAATTCAAGCTGCTAGCATAGCTAGAAACTTGCCTGATATTGTAAAGAAGATCAATGACAAGCTGAATTCTTACCTTTCAGAGCTCAACAAAATGCCGAAAAAGCTGTCATCTGTTGCTGAGGCCATGACTGCTGTTATGCAGATCATTGGAACATCCAAAGAATCACTTAAGAAAATTCTTGTGAGGGGAGAATTTGATGAGTTCTCGGATGACAAACACATGCATTGCACGGCTAGGCTTGTTGAGATGCTCAATAAGTGCTCAGATCAGCTTCACGAGTGCAATGAGAGTGACCCCAAAAGTAATTTCTTAAAGGAGGAGATTGCAATTTTGGAGGAGGCAAAAGGTATAACCCTTCCCAATTTTGTTCCGCACAATGCTTTTCTTATAGTCTTGCAGGGTAAAGTTAAGGGGATTTCGAGCATACCTATTGGGTTTGTTGAGCAGGTTTGGAGTTATATTGAGGATGTGGTTTTGTCTGTGTTAATAAGAAATACAGAAAACTACTACCATGTTCAATTGTCTGCCAGAAGAGCAGGCCATAATCTTATTGAAAAGATGAAAGAAAGGTCGATTAATTGGATGGCGGAGATAGTGGAAATGGAGAAACTAACTGATTATACATGTAATCCGGAATATATATCCGAATGGCATAGGCTCATGACTGAACAAGAAACATTCATAAAAAAGGTCTTGCATGATTATCTGATACTTGGACCCAAAACTAAGATAAACATAAATGTAGAGGGAATTGGGATGGTTGAAGTTGGAGGTCTAAGGAAGTACCCACATGTCCTATTGTCTCAAGCTTTCGACTTCAAAATGCGGATGACTGCGTATTGGAATGTTGTGCTGAGAAGGTTGATTGATATCATGGCTTTGCATTTGCAGCTGAGTGTTTCAAACCTTGTGAACAAGGACATGGAGATTGAGATTATGAATGAACTACTGGGACCTAACCATGGTGGTGGTATTGAGAGGATGCTGGAGGAACCTCCATCAATCGCAGTGAAGCGCGAGAAGCTCATCAAGAGCATCAAAAAGCTCAAGGAGTCTAAAGAGGTTGTCTGTAAGATCATGGACGACAGGTTTACTCACGCGGATTACCTTGTGTGATAGATAACTAAGAAGTCCAGTTAAATTATGGTTTGTTTCGTGTGAAAGAAGGCATTTTGCCAATGATGTGTGGTTGATCTGTCTGTACTTAATTATGGATCTGCATTTTGTTTATCATGTACCTGGTTGGTTGATGTTCTTGTGTGGATGATCTGTTTCTACTTAATTATAAGCACATTCTGTTTTTGTCTTTGGGTTGCTAAACCTTCCCGGGCTTGTTCCTGGAATAGGAGGAAATTTCTATCCTCTTTGCCTTCCTAGATCTCTACTTCACGACACTGAGGGTGATGATAGAAACACCTTCCTTTGTCATGATCACAATTTGAACCTTTTTGGGGGCTTTTCTCTTTGAGTTGGGACCCTTGTTAGTCTTCCATTTGGTCAATAAGTAAACTCAACCAAGTAGACATGTCAATATGGATCGGATTTTGAACCGAATCCAATTGGAATTCGATGTAATAATAGAAGATGGATTGGACTTCTCAATCTGATAATCTGATTACAATCCGATAATCCAATTATAGATGGAGACGAATATGGATTATAATTGATCATATATGATAATAATCCGATATGACTAAGTATGAAGTACAATTTAGTTTTTCTAGGCTTTATATTAATATTTTATATGTATAAATGAGTAATTTTAGTGGTATATGCACTAATGATACACTTAAAACTAATTATTAAAATAAAATATCACAAACTGATATAAAAAAAAGAGTAGATAAATACAATAAAAGAACAAGTCTACTAATGAAATTTTGATTTTTTGTACATCACAAAGTAAATCAGATAATAATCCGATCTGATCTGAATTCGATGTGTAACAAATATGTATTCATAGGTGCAATCCGCTAGTCCAAATACAATATGAATCCGATATTCCGATTATAAATGAATTCGAATATAGATCGAGGTATATCCGATCCGAATCCGACCCACTAATGTTTCTTTTATCCCAAAGAAAAACAGTGTTTCTTTTTATAATTAAAAAAATTACAAATTCCTTTATTATAAAAAATATTGTTTTAAAATGTTCAGTATTACATTATTATTATTATTATTTTTAAAAAGGAGGAAAACCACAACACCATGGGATGGGACTGTGAACAGTTGCAGTGGCGTTCTATGAGTTTGTCTTAAGTTCTTTTAGTTTTTTTTATAAAAATTTCTGGGTAATCAAAATAATTATCTTATACACAACAAATTTGTAGTTATTATTGTTTTTGGTTACAAGTTAACAAAAAATCAAAACAATTTGGTTGATTGGATTTATATTGGTCAAGTTTAGTGGGCTAGATTGGACCAATTTTGATTGGACTTGGAGTGTTGGATTAGTTTGACTTGGATTGGACTGAACTTTAATATGTTGTTTGGTACATTAAGTTGGGCTAGACTGAATTGGACTAAAGTCCAATCTGTGTTTGATACAAAATGCAAATATGGGCAAGATTGCTTTGGACTTCAAAAAAAATTTATTTTAATGTTTATTATTATTTAATATAAAAAATAATTAAATTTAATATAAAAAAATGTACTCAAAATTAAAAATAAGAAATCACATAAGATACCATAAAAATAGTCCAAAAATTCACAAAATTAATAATAAAACGAAAATTCTTTTAAGTACATTCAAATGATCAACACCTTATGTTATGTTGCTTTATTTGCCATCAAATCATTAAAACATCTCAGTAGCCAAATTATCCCTCCATGCAGATCATTGGTCGAATGCTGCAATGGTATCAATAGTGCCATGATCTACATTGTTCTCAGTGAGGGGATCATAATAAATTTCTTGCTCCATTGGATCTATAGACATCTCTCTCCTAATTGAGTTGTGTAAAAGACAACAGCCCGTTATTATTCGCATTGGGTTTGTATTGGATAGAACAATGGACTCCTTAACATTGCCCAACGCATCTTAAGAAGTCCAAAACAATGTTCCACCACGTTTCTTGCTGATGCATGCTTCATGTTAAAGTATTCTCGATGGTCCAAGGGTGCACATCCTTCTCTACATTCCGATAAGTGATGTCTCATTCCTTTGTAGGGTGCAAGAAATCTCTCACAATTTGTATAACCAACATCCACAAGGTAATAATAACATAAAGAATAAATAGGAGCTAATTAAAAAATAAAATTCAAATTTAGGATGATTTACACCTACACTATATGATATACATTAATCTTACCCGTCGGAACCTTTAACCCATATGGCCTATATATCGCATCTCTAAGAACTATAGAGTCTAATGCTGAACCCTCCCAACCCGGTTAGACAAATATGAACCTCATATCTCGCTTCCTCTACACCTCAAACACGTTGGATTGTAACATCCTTAGCACCTAATCTTATTATACAAAAACCAAACACACAAACACTGGATTTTGATGCAATAATTCAGATTAAAAACCTCAGTTAAATCCATTGATGTCATATGAAATGTAGCTTCATCGAGGGGTTCTCCCTGAAAACAGGGTCTCAGTTCCACCTCAAACAAGCGGATGCAATCATCCTAGGTCAGAACAGCAAAATATTCAAATAAAAATTGTAACAAGAAGATTTTCAAAACATAAAACAACAGATCAAAGCAACTGACACAAAAACTTTTCATAATTAAAAATAAAAATAAAATATGATTTTAGAAAATTGCTTTTGAACCCAACTCACACATAAGACTTGAAAAAATATTTTAAACTGATAGTAATAAGGACCAGCACTTGAAACTGATGTTCATAATCTCCAATTAATCACCCAAAAAAAATAGTTAACATGCAGTCTTTGCTCGCACATTCAAAATGCATAGTATGAATCAGACTTGTTGATCCAACACTAAACCCTAGAAGATTTGTGGACAAACAAACAAACATCATGAATTCTACACCAGATATTTCCCAAAACCCACCCTGCAAAACCCCAACCATCGACAATATCCCATTCTTCTTCCAACAAACAAAAGAATTAACAAAACACAAAAACCCACCCCCATCATCATCATAACCCTTCTGCACATATCTTCCACCAAAAAACAAACTCACACACTCCCCTAAAAACCCTAATCCTCCAAAATCCATTTCACAAAAACAAGAAAACTCCAAGCCCAAGCTCCCCCACCCCATCAGTCAAAGTTTCAAACAACACCCTAATAGCCAGTAATTAAAACACACTGAAAATATATTAGGCCATGATAGTCTATGCCAACCTTACTAAATCTGGAATTTTGAAGAGAAAACATTCAGCATATCCAACTGATAGTATTAGATTACCAGATAGCCCTTTCACTACTTGCTCAGGATCCAATACTTCTGGGTATAAAATAGCTGATATCCGAAACCATGGCCTTGAGAAAGAAGACCAAGGTACAAATCACTAAATCATTTTTGGAAAGAAAAAAGGGCAAGAAACCTTATAATGAATATATTCATAAAAATCTGTCCAGAGAGAGAGAGAGAGAGAGAACATTTGGGAACCAAAAAGATTAATATGAGATTCTGTTCCTGTGGTGGTGTGTGAATGGGAACCAAAAAGATTAATATGAGATTATGTTCCTGTGGTGGTGTGTGAATAGGAACCAAAAAGATTAATCTAAAAATATGTTTCCAATTATTTCAGAGCATTTTCACAGACATGTTTTCCCGCTTTTAAATTCCCTAAGCAAATCAAGGATTTTGACAAATTGAAAAGGAAAAACACAAGAAATACTGGTAATTTAATAACAAGAAGGTGTTATGTGTGTGTATATATATAGGAACTTAATTATATATATCATTATGATCAGACAACAAAGTTTAACATACATAACAGATATATAATATAATCAAGAATGAAGAAATAGTAAGAGCCCAAGGCTAAGGTGTAAACTGACCTAGCTAGAGATTTGAGCATATCAACGGCGAAGATCTGAACTCCGATATCTGCAAGAGAAAGATGTATGTACTTGATGATCTCAATTCTCAAACTCAGTGGCAGCAGCACTACTCAAACTACCCAAAAGGCCCATAATTTTATTGGAGGGGAAGAAAACGTTAATTGCATGTGTCGTTGTCGACAAAGAAAGCAAAAAATAAGTAACCCAATTTCACAAATCCACAAACCGAGAAGAAAATTATTGGAGAAAGATAGGTGTTGCTCACCAGCTTATGAAAAACTCAAGATCACCTACTACAGTAATCAATCATCAAGGTAACGAAGAAAAAGAGATGAAGAGATGAGGAGAAGAGCCAAGGAGGAGTCATACACGATCGAAGGAGAAAAGAGGCGGAGGCAGGGGCGTAGATGATCGAAGGAGAGAGGAAGCGAGGCATAGACGATCGAAGGAGAAAAGAGGCGGAGGTGATGCCGTTCTAAACCCGTGGTCCCCTCGGGTTTTCAACACTAGAGTTCGCTGGACTGTTATTCCATAGAAAATACGAGTCCAAACCAGTCTCGTAATGCATTTAGGCTCACCAAATAATGGACAGGATTGTAAAATATTTTAATTAAAAAAGTCCAAACCGGTGAGGCCATAAAGTTTTAAAATTTAATTGGGTTATTTACTTTATCTAAAAATTGAATAAGACATTTCAACCAAAATTTTTTGGATAAGGCAGAGCTTCTTTTTCAAAAGAAAAGGACAAAGATTAAATGTTAAGAAAAGCTTGGAACTCCAACAAAAAAAAGAAGAAAAGCTGGAACCGAGCAAATTAAACAACATGTTTTTTATTTTATTTATTTAATTTATTTATATTTTTTATTTTTAAATGTGGGTGTAGATGTGTTTGGGCCTAAATTTTGCAAGTCCAACCTATTTATGCAGCTTATAATCATGAGCACAACTTGGGCTTGATGTTTAAAAGAAACTGAAGAGCAGCCCAAAATAGAGAAAACTCAGACTAATTTCTTGAAATTCTGCGAGCCCAGCCCAGAATTTGTTAGCCCATGATAAAAGACAGTCTTGGGCTTTGAAGAAAAGGAAAGCAGCCCAAAATTGGAGAAGCCCATGCCATTTTGGCAACCTCCATAATTTACCTTAAGTTTGGGCCAATTCTCTGCACCACCAGCCCATTTTAAGTCAAAAAAAGGCCCATGAACAAAACATTTGGGCTTTTTATCTATAGGAATTAAAATAAACTATTACAGCTTTTTGAGCTTCTGCAAAATTCACACCATTTGATCTCTACCCAAAAAGGCAAGTCAGCATATCTTTTCTCAAAAGATCCCCCACGTGACTTTCTAACTTTAGAAAAGTCAAAATTTTCAACCATCTTAGAGGAGTTGATGGGGAGTTAATGAAGACAGTTTTTACAGGAAGGCTTCTCCATATTCGTAGCCAAAAGGAAGATTAAAATCCTTTTTTATATGCAAAGAAAATCTGCACCAAAAGTAGGTGGCATTCTCAAGAGATAAGCATACTACATTTTTGAGAGATAAATATGGAGTAAGGGAGTTGTTTGTCATAAAAAAACAAACTGACCATCATGGTAGATTGCATTCTTACAAAGGGCAGTTAAAGAATAAAAAGGGATTAGATTTTCTTTTAGGAAAATCAGGAGAAGTGATCACCATAAGAATTGACTGTTGATGGTTTTTTGTTTGCCAGAATAGATAAACTTCCCCTTTTTTGTGCATTTAAAATAAAAGATCTTTTTTTTGAAAAATCTGCCGCTCATTATTAAAAGATTAGAAACCTCACTCCAGCATTTCCTATAAATATGAGAAGAGGTGAACATATCAAAGGACAGCCAAAAAATCAATCAAGATAAAAACTCTCAAAGTCATAACTGACAAACTCAAAATGATCAATTGATCTCAAAAGCCTTCAAACACTGAAGCAACCAAAACATCCCATCAGTTGTGTAGGGGTCTTTTGTTTCAGCAGCCTGACGAAGGGGCTTGTGCTGCCGTAAGAAGAAAACGAACAGAAATTCCCCAAATGCTTGAGTTCAAGAACCAAGCCCCCAAAAGAGTTTTTGAAAAGTCTGGTGAAACTTTAGAAAAACACTTAGGTTCTTTTCACCAATAGCCAAATAAACATGATAAATCGATTAATGGCTTAGCTTGAGGAGCTTGTGGCATGGGAGCTAAGCTTTCACAAGTTTAGCAATTTGAGAGAGAGAGAGAAGCATGGGTTTCTTACAGAGAACGAAAGTTTGCAGTAAAACAGAGGAAAATTAGAACGATTTCTATCTTAAGGGAAGAAGAAGAACAAATGAAGAAGAAGGTTGGGTGGCTTGAGTAAATTCCCAGATATTTGACAAAGCTTGGTCAGGCTCTAGATGATGGATTTTCTAGGTAGTAGAAGCCCTCTTTTATAGCCACAAAGAGCCCTAATTTCAGCTAACCTTTTCCTTCCTCTTTCATTACTTCTTCCCACTTTATCTTCTTTGGTGAAATTTTCCCATCCGAGGCGCATAGGTAAGGAGTTCTTTATGGTTCCAAGGTTTTGGCATGGCTGGCCTTTCTCCATGGGGGTGAAGCGCCACTAACTTTCTTCTTGATTTTCCTATGGGAGCTAACAGAGGAAAAGGTGAGAATGGACATGCTGTTTACCCAATAGGTAAACCTCTTGCTCGCCTGGATTTCATAGAGTGTTGGGCTGGGCTTTTTCCAAGGCCATGGGTTGGTGTTATTCTACTCTTTAGCGACTGGTTAGCTTGTTTTCGTCAAGCTGCTGGAAGCAGTTTGCCTGTTGCATTTTTCAACAAAGTATTTGGGCATTCTAATTAACATTGGTTTTTTTTTTTTTTTTTTCTTAAGCAAACTACTGTATTCTTCCTAGGGCATTGGGTCATGTTCTCTCTTTCATGCTAGCCCATGTTTTGGGGCCAAGAAATGGGCTCGATTTGGTGCTCCTAAGTAGCCCAAAATTCTCATTCCTTGATCCCTTAACTAGGCCTAGTGAATGCTTGTACCTATCCATACTACAATATTCTCAACAAGTCCCGAGTAATTTTGTGGCTTGGGCCCACTTAAGCTTGTGGCATAGCTTGGTGTTAGAATAATAGCTCTTCTTGCATGACACCTTCGCTTGTGCTTGAGTTTTATTATGCCGTAATAGGCTATAATCGAGCCAAGTAATACCGAACAGGTATGTGAATGAATTTATGTAGGGTTGGCATGCTCTTGGCCCTTTTGCACGTGCTTACTTGGCATGACACGTGGCCCCTAGCTTGTATTGGTGTGTCATGCAAATTCTCTTTTATCTCGATTGAACTTCTTTTGGGTTCAATTATTCGAGTTGGGCCAACAGCCCCTTGGAATTTTTGGGCCTCAATAAGTTGTAAGGCTCTGAGAAAGCCACCAAAGGACCAGAAGCCCCTTCCATTTATAAGAGGGTTTGTTCCAAAGAAACCATCATAGAACAAAGTTTATTCTTTCGATTTAACCAAAGTCGATGCTCTGTTTGATGAGATGCTATTGCAAAAGGCAATAGAGACACCTCACAGATTGCCCAAACCAGAGGAGCTCAAGGGCAGACAATATTGCAGATGACACAAGTCTTGGAACCACTTCACCAATAGTTGTTTGTTTTCAGAGATGTCATATAAGAAGGAATAACAGTAGGAAGGCTAAAACTGGCTGAGAAACCTCCCTTAGTAACAACAAACCATTTTCCCCAACCTCAAGTCAACGTCAACTTAAATTGATTAGAACAGAAGACAAGCAAACTATCAGCAGAAGCTAGCCCCAACATAGGCAGAAGAGTCACAAGAGAGGCTAATCAGAGACCAAAAAGCAACCATTTCAGCTGGGGTAGTTCTGTGCAGCAAGTGCAAATGCGAAAGTGAGTTTGAGGTATCTAGGTGGAAAAAGTCAGTCACATCTAGTGTTTTTGACAGGATTGGAACATCATACCAATACGGCCCAGTTCTGGCTCCACCTAGAGATATAGCCAAGCAGAAGGCCTATCAAAAGCCTGCCCAACGCAACAGAAAAATGACAATGAAGTCAAAGAAAGAGATACCAGTTAAGATGCTCGGAAATGATAAGCCCTAGGCAACTATCATAGAAGGCAAATGGTATTCTATTAGAAAGAGTGGCAAACTAACTCTGGAGCTAACCAGAACCCAAAAGAAGAGAGTCCATGGGCAATACTGCACATTCCTTAAGAACAAGGATAAAACACAGGTACTTCTAGAGGTCAGTTCTGCCAGAAAAGGGAAAAATCTTGAAGCAGATTCTCAGGCAGAACAGACAACATATCAACTAGAGGAGCTGACAAAGACAGAAGTTCCAAGCAAGCCTACCATCCATCCAACCTCACCCTTAATCAATCAGTTAGAACCTTCACAGTCATAAGGTCAATTCGGACCTATTCCAATAGAAGGACAAGAAGGTTGGATTGAAGAATATGAAGAGGAATAGTTGGATTACAAACCATCTGCAGATGACCAGACTGGACTCCTTAAAACAAGTGAGCAAGAAGACTGGATAGAAGAATATGGAGAAGAACAGATGAAGTACGATGGAGAACTAGATGAAGAAACTGAGGCTTTTAGTGCAGAATTAGAAAGCCTGTTACAAGGTGATCTAGGCATTAATATGGTGTTTATCCTGCCAGAGAAGTTCAGGGCAGTAGAAGGACAAGAGAACACTTTGGAAGGAGATGTATTATCACAAGTGACTTTCGAGTGCAGATTGGCAGAAGTGGAGGAGGCACCATAACAGCAAATATCTGCTAGCAGAACAGGTAGAACTGCCATGAAAATGGTCACAGAACAGCTGTGCTTTTCCAAACCTACCAAGGAAATGGCAAATCATCTTAGATCCCTGTTCATAACAGCAAACTTTGGGGGTGTTCCTTTCCCCAAAGTAATGGTAGATGGAGGTGCAATCATTAATCTTCTACCTCACTGATTGCTGGTTAAAATGGGCAGAACAGAGAAGGATCTAATTCCAACACGCCTAACAGTCACCAACTTCGTTGGGGGCATCACTAAGACTCATGGAATACTAGATGTAGATGTTATAGTAGGAACCAAGAAGCTGAAGATTGCCTTTTTCGTGGTAGACACCATTTCTACCACTTACAATGCATTGCTTGGCAGAAATTGGATCCACCAGAGTCTATGTGTTCCTTCCACTCTACACCAACAGTTGCCCTCTGACATGAAGAGGGTTTTATGGAAATAGTGGAAGCCGGCCCACAACCATTCCTACCATCTACATAATGCTTTGAGGCCATGTACTATCATGATGACCTTGGTCCATTTACTTTCTTCGGAGTCAACCAGAACGGCCGTCCCAATGGTGTCACGGCCCAGAAACTTATTGAAGAAGGCTTGGCTGGTTCTCTAAAGGACTGGAACAGGCCTTTCATCCTAAACCTCCAAAATTCTGATGTATAGTTCAAACTAGCAAGACAGGAAACTTTCCATGTATAGTCGATCTATTACAAATAGATTGTTGGTATATTGGGAAGAAAGGAAACTTTCCATACATAGTCCAGCCATTAATATGGCAGAATTTATGCATGAGAATATGGAAGAACAGGAAGGAAATCTGCAAGAGGAAGAATTGGAATTTGCACCAGCAGCACTGGATGAATCTCTTCCAGAAGTAGAGGATCCTTTGCAAGAAATAAACTTGGGGACAGAAGAGGACCCCAAACCTACTTTCATCCATACGTTGCTGGAAGAATCATTGCCCTTCTGCATGATTTCAAAGACTGTTTCGCATGACATTATCATGAAATGCTTGGACTGGATAGAGGATTGGTGGAGCACAAATTACCAATAAAAAAAAGTTACCTACCAGTCAAGCAGTCCAAAAGAAGGATGTCTATGGAGATAGAACTAAAGTGGAAAGGCTGGTTAAAGCAGGTTTTATCAGGCCATCCATTTATGCTGATTGGTTGTCCAATATTGTACCAGTCCTTAAGAGGAAAACAGGGGCAGTTAAAATATGTGTGGATTACAGAAATCTGAATGAAGCATCTCCCAAAGTCGAGTATCCAATGCCTATGGCAGACATGCTGGTAGACGAAGTTGCTCAAAATCAAATGCTATCATTCATGGATGGAAATGCAGGATACAACCATATAATGGTGGCAGAAGAAAACATCCATAAGACAACCTTCATGTGTCCAGGGCATATAGGTGCTTTTGAATACACTGTAATGCCTTTTGGTTTGAGAAATGCAGGAGACACTTATCAAAGGGCAATGAATTCTGTTTTCCATGACATGATAGGTCATTCTCTAGAGGTCTATATAGATGATATGGTGATCAAGTCTCCAGAAAAAGGAGACCATGTATCCAATCTAAAGAAAGCATTCCTAAGAATGAGACAGTACAAGTTGAAAATGAATCCCAAGAAATGCGTTTTTGGAGTTCAAGCTGGCAATTTCTTAGGTTTCCTAGTCCATCAAAGAGGAATAGAAATCGACAAGAACAAAGCAAAGTCTATCATGGAAGCTTTTCCACCTTGAAACAAGAAAGAATTACAAAGCCTCTTAGGGAAGATTAACTTTCTCTGAAGATTCATATCCAATTCTGCAGGAAAAATTCAACCTTTCTCCTCCCTGTTAAGATTAAAGCAGGAACATGCATTCAAATCGGAGGAACAACACCAACAGGCTTTAGAGGAAATCAAGCACTACCTCTCAAATTCGCTAGTGCTGTCCTCACCAAAGAGAGGCAGACCACTCAAATTATATGTCTCTGCATCAAAGTATCCATTGGGAGTCTTTATTTCAAGATAACAAGGAAGGGAAGGAACATGCAGTCTACTACCTAAGCAGGACTCTGACAGAGGTAGAGAGGAAATACTCTGCAATTGAAAGGCTTTGTTTTGCTTTATACTTTACTGTTGTGAAGCTCAGACATTACATGCTACCTTTTACTATCTACATCATTGCGAAAACAGATCTGATTAGGTACATGCTAACAAGACCAATGTTGAGAGGGAGGATTGGTAAATAGACTCTGGCCCTATCAGAATTTGCTTTCAGATATGTTCCTCAGAAGTCCATCAAGGGACAAGCTATTGCATATTTATTGACTGATCATCTAGGGGAAGATTCCATGGATATAGCCAATGCAGACCTACTAACCAGAGTTCACATCTGTCTCAATAATCCCATTTACTCAGTTCATCTCTCCCCTGGAAGCTATACTTTGATGGATCTAAAACAGACCTAGCCTCTTGGGCAGGGATTGTTTTAGAAGATCCACTACGAATCAAACATTGTTATTCATTTCAGCTAGATTTCCAGTGCACCAATAACAAAGCAGAATATGAAGCTTTAATCATAGGACTAGAAATACTGGTAAAACTAGGAATCCAATATGTTGAAATTCTGGGAGATTCCATGCTCATACTAAGACAGATTGCTGGAGAATACAAATGTTTGTCTTTAGCTATCTATCTAGTAGCAGCCAGAAATCTCTTGGTAGAATTCAGGGAAGCCACTTGGGAACATATTCCAAGAGAAGAAAACTTTGCAGCTAATAAGATGGCCCAGATAGCAATAAGAGTGCAGATGCTTGAAGACTGCGTACAGAGAATTATCAAGGTAGGAAAGAAAAGCCTACCATCTGTTCTGAACAGAGGAATGGAAATAGATGTCAATACTGCCATAATGACTAAAGAGGATTGCACATTGCCTATAATCAATTATCTGTAGTATCCAACCCTTCCTTTTGAAAAAAGGATTAGAATCATGGCCTTAAACTACCTCATGTGGAATGGAGATTTGGTCCGAAAAAGCAAAGATGAGCTACTTTTAAGATGGTTAGGAAAAGAAGAATACATGAAGGTCATGGGAGAAGTCCATGAAGGAATTTGTTGAGCACATCAAGGTGGAAGAAAAATGTGTTGGTTGATTAGAAGGTATGGTTACTTCTTGCTTACCATGATGAAAGACGGCATAGAATATTCCAAGGGATGTGAAGCTTGTCAAAGGCATGGTCCAATCCAGCAAGCTCCTTCAGTCCCTATGAATCCAGTCGTCAAGCCATGGCCATTCTGAGGATGGGCAATGGACCTCATTGGCAAGATTTATCCAGCCAGTGACAAACAACACTGTTTGATTGTGGCAGATAATTTGAGAACCTCAGAGGATGGGCAAAGGACTTTTGATAATTTGAGAACGAGCAGTTCTGGTTGATTATGCTAGGCGAGATGGTGAAAGGCTTTGCCAATTTTTCCTGATTCTTCCTTCTGTGATAATCACCAACAGCATCAACAGGCCTTCCATGGGGCTTGAATACAAAAATTTGAACCATGTCCACCTAAGTTGGAGACATTGGACCTAGACGGAAGTGAAAGGTATTGCTGGCAGAATTCCAGAAGCACAGAGCATCGACCAGAAGATTCTCGTCTCTATTGACAGACTACTTGGACAGAAGAATTGAGTCATGAATCCCAGCCTTCTTCCAATGATCTTCATACCTCGGAAGAAATCTATCAATCTAGTTTGACCACTTTACTGCGCCGTTCCTCACTTCACTTGCAGGAAACGAAAGGCTCAGGTTCTTGCTGACCTAGGTATGAGAAGCCAATAGAGTAGAACTCTGGAAATAGAGAGGAGCTTCAACATCTTCTTTGAGCAAGACAGCCATCTCTTTAGGAACAGGGCCAAACCAGTGAAGGCCCAAAACTAAGGTGTTTTCGAACAGATGGAGGACATTTTCTTCTAGATTCTTTTGGGCAAAGGGATGGAGTTTGCTTCGAACCTCTATAGCGTAATTATCCACGCCCGTCCCAGTGATGTAGGCAGGAAGAACATGAGAAGAAGAGCTCTGAGCACGAGTTTTTGGAGAAGACATCGCTAGAATTCGAATGGCAAAATGAATTAAAAAAGGATCAAAAGGAATAGGGAAAACTAGAGAATGACCAAGGAAAAAAGAGGGGAATTCTCGAAAATTGACAGCTGAAACAGAGATTAGTTTTCGGATGAACAGGAACAGGGGTTTTGAATTTCTTAGAAAGAGCTCGAAATCTTGGGAGGGAGAAGGCAAGGCGTCGTCTGATGTTAACGAGCTAGTAATTGCCCATTTTCCCATGAAGTCTAGTTCAGTAGGCAGACGTGGCAAATGTGGGCTAGTTGCAACGGAAGGAAATGGCACGCATCATTTTATGGCCAATCATCAAGTCTAAAATGTTTCAAAAAGATTCAGACATTGGGCGGCCATTGTTTGGGCCTAAATTCTGTGAGCCCAGCCTATTTATGCAGCCCACAATCATGAGCACAGATTGGGGTTGATGTTTAAAAGAAGCTAAAGAGTAGCCCAAAATAGAGAAAACTCATACTAATTTCTTGAAATTCTGCGAGCCCAGCCCAGAATTTGTTAGCCCATGATAAAAGACAGTCTTGGGCTTTGAAGAAAAGGAAAGCAGCCCAAAATTGGAGAAGCCCATGCCATTTTGGCAGCCACCAGAATTTACCTTAAGTTTGGGCCGATTCTCTGCACGACCAACCCATTTTTTGTCTAAAAAAGGCCCATGAACAAAACATTTGGGCTTTTTATCTACAGGAATTAAAATTAACTAACACAGCTTTTTGAGCTTCTGCAAAATTCACACCAATTGATCTTTACCACAAAAGGCAGGTCAGCGGATCTTTTCTGAAAAGAGCGCCCACGTGACTTTCTAACTTTAGAAAAGTCAAAATTTTCAATCATCTCAGAGGAGTTGATGGGGAATGAAGACAGTTTTTACAAGAAGACTTCTCCATATTCGCAGCCAAACGGAAGATTAAAAACCCTTTTTATATGCAAAGAAAATTTGCACCAAAAGCAGTTGGCATTTTGAAGAGATAAGCAGACTACATTTTTGAGAGATAAGTAGGGAGCAAGGGAGTTGTTCGTCAGAAAAAGCAAACTAACCATCATGGAAGATTGCATTCTTACATAGGGTAGTTAGAGAATAAAAAGGGATTAGGTTTTCTCTCAGGAAAATCAGGGGAAGTGATCACCAAAAGAACTGACTGTTGATGGTTTTTTCTTTGCCAGAATAGATAAACTTCCCCTTTTTTTGTGGCATTTAAAGTAAAAGATCTTTCTTTTGAAAAATCTGCCGCTCATTATTAAAAGATTAGAAACCCCACTCCAACATTTCCTATAAATATGGCAGGAGGTGAACAAATCAAAGGACAGCCAAAAAATCAATCAAGACAAAAACTCTCAAAGTCATAACTGACAAACTTAGAATGATCAACTGATCTCAAAAGCCTTCAAACACTAAAGCAACCAAAGCCCATTGAGGCATAAGAAGTAAGTTAGCTGGAATTCAAAAAATCTGAATTCAATTCAGCTCAGAGAAACAGTTTTACAGAGCGAGATTTCTCTCGTTATAAATTTGGTTCAGCATAGGTCATATCAAGTAGAGTTTAGGGTTCTCATAATATAAAAACCTTAAAAAATTTATGGAAACCCTGATCAAGCAGAACAGGTACCATAGTGCTGTTCCAGCTTAGTAATCCTCAAATTCAGCCACTTCTACCCCTTTTAGACTGAAAAGGCTCCAATTATGCCCATTCAAAAAGCCTTCCAGGGTGTCAAATAGATTAAAGCTCTGCCAAACTCGAACGTTGGTATCGATTTACACCTAAAACTTGACAGTTGAAGGTGTTGATGTTCCAATCCAGTACAGACAGATCTAGTCCTGTCCGAATCAAAAGCAACTATCCAGTCAGAAATTGAAGTCCAACGCTCTTTTGTCATTTTTTAGAGTTGGTTTTTCTCTTTTTTTGAGCTTTGTAAAAGGCAGTTTTGCCTAATACAGTTCACTTTCTTATCATTTATTCTGGCTAGAACTACCAGTTTTTGTACTGTGAAAAATTGTGAAAGTCCTTACCGGCCTGAGGTAGAAAAAAACTTACTTGGGAGATATTCCCTACCCAAATTCACAATTGTTTGTTCAGAATCAGTAACTTGAGGCTCAAGTTATCTGTTTTCAAAGTCTGCTAGAGTTTTTTTTATTGCTAGCAATGGCACGCTCATGCATAAAAGAGAGTTGGCTTGTTGACCAGTCAATGGTTTTCGAGTCAATAGGGAACTTCATCCTACCTTCACAGGATCAGATCAAAAACAGGTGAACAAACTGTATCGGTACACCAAATGCACTGTAGAAGGTGGCTAGTTTTATAACATCCAACTTTATTTGTATTGGTCTTTTATTATTAATATCCTATCAACGTTGGTTTCAAAAAAAAATAATAAATAAAAAAATGACACCATCAACACCTTCGTATGTGCATAACATGTATAATTACACAATGAATTCATGTGGAAAAATTCATTTGACGGCAAAAAAATATATTTAGAATTGAAACATTAGTTAATTCCCACAGAACCTCCTTAAAGTTAAAGTGACTCACATTGCGCCCTTGACCAGGGTTTCGTGTGTCACTTAACCACTTTCTGTCAACGCCATCCCAAGTTCCATTAAAATGATGATGTGGTAGGGGTATATTGGTCAATTCAACTGAGTTGAGATTTTCTCACCAATCTAATGTTGTGACGTTTCCTTGTGGACCCCACCTCTAACAATAGAGAAGATAAAACCCCAAATTGATATGAGCTGTCTAGCGCGAACCAAAAAAGCCCCAAATTTGCTTCTTCCCCATAGAAGAAGATAAAACCTTAGAAATCAGAAGTTGGGTTTCTACGAAAATTGAAGATAAGGCCTGAAATAATTGACGGAGGGGAAGAGTTGGATGTGGCGACACTGCACTGCTTTTGTGGGAAGATAGTTCGCTTACAAACTTTGTGGATTGAGGCCAACCCACTTAGAAGATTCCATGTTTGTCCAAAATCATTAAAGGGAGGAAAAATGGATGTGGGTTTTTTGTTTGGCTGGATGTTGAATTTCCACCTAGAAAGGGCTCTGGTGACTTAGCCACTTAGAGAATTGAAGGAACTTGAAAAGGACTTGTTGAGGCCCAAAAAATCGAAGGCTCACTCCAAATATATTTCTAGCCCATTACGACACCTAACTCGTGAAGAAACCCAACTTGGGTATGCAAGAGTTCATCATATGTGCTTGCACACGTGCGACACCAAGCAAATATGCAACATGACATGCAGAAAGGTCATAACAAAATGGCAAGTGCCATTTTGGCTTGGCCATAGCCCTTACAAAATGGCAACGCTCAAGCACAAGCACTCCAAATAACACGCCAAGCCAAGCTAAAAATCCTTCTTTTTGCACCAAGCCAGGCTATAAGTTTATGTGGGCCCAAGCCACGCAAACGCCTGGGGCTTGCTGGCAGATTATGGTATGGATGGTTACCAGCATTCACGAGGCCCATTAATGGGCCAGGAAGTGGAAGTTTTGGGTTGCTTGGGAGCCCCAAAACTCGAGCCCATTTCTTGAGTCCAAATATGTGGGTAAGCATGAAAGAGAAAAAAAGGTAGCCCATTACCTTAGAAAATTGGCCCACCACCTTAGTAAAAATAGTCCATCACTTTAGAAAGTTGGCCTATCCCCTTAGTAAACTAACCCATCACCTTAGGGAATGGCCCAAGTGACTTAGAAAATATCTAAAAGTCCCCAACACATGGCCAGAGACAAAACCACGATAAACCACCTAAAGAACCAAAACATATTTGCCTGTGCAGGTTGCTGAGAGTATCTAGCAAAGGGCCATAGACAAACCCAACACAGACCATCAGAAAAACTGAAGGATACTTGAGCAAAACACCCTTTAGACCAACACATCTACCCACTCCTTTCTCCTACCAGCTCTTGCAATAAAATGAAGGAGAAAAGAAGGAGAAAGGGTAGCCCAAAATAAGAGATGGTTGCAGGGATAGCTGCGGGAAGGCTCTAAAGCCTCCAGAATGATTTCGAGCCCTATTCTTCCATTGCTTCCCCTTTTGTCTTATGGAAAAACACTTTAGGGTCTGAAGAAGCTTTCGTCAAGCTGTTGGAAATTTGCTAAAACCACTCATTCTTCCATCTTCTTCCTCTTTCTCCCAAAGAGAGCAAGCAGCACCTATCACCACTGAAACCTTTTAATTTCGAGCCATGTTCTTCCATTGCTTCCCCTTTTTTCTTCTGGCAAAACACTCAAGAGCCTGACGAAGCTTTCGTCAAGCTACCAAAAATTTGCTAAAACCACTCATTTTTCCATCTTCTTTCTCTTTCTCCCAAAACCACATCCAGAGAGATTAAGCAGCACCTCACTACTGGAACCCTTCAATTTCGGGCCATGTTCTTCAATTTCTTCCCTTTGTCTCTTCTGGCAAAATAGTCAAGAGCCTGACAAATCTTTCGTCAAGCGCTGGAAATTTGCAAAAACCACTCATTGTTCCATCTTCTTCCTCTTTCTCCCAAAACCACATCTAGAGAGAGCAAGCAGCACCTTTCACCACTGGAACCCTTCGATTTTAAGCTTTGTTCTTCCATTCCTTCCCATTTTCTCTTCTGGCAAACCACCCAAGGGCCTGACGAATCTTTCGTCAAGCTGCTGGAAATTTGATAAAACCACCCATTCTTTCATATTCATCTTTCCCTTTCTTCCCTCAACAAATCCTCCCAAAAACTCCATCTTCCCCTTACTTCGAGCCATTGTTTCTCATAGGAAACCCAAGCCTGCTCTGTCTCATTCTAAACTCATGAATGCTCAGCTCCCATGTCAAGCAACTGTTGGTTTTGTTGGTGAAGGAAACCAAGGTGTTTCCTAAGGCTCCAAGAACCTTTCGAAGGACTGTTTGGGTTTGATTCTCCAACTCAGAGGCAGGGGCAGATCCATTAATTTGCTCTTTACAGCAGCTCGGGCTCATTTGTAGCTGCCGAAATGAAAAAACCCTACATAAATTGGCCACTCTGCTAGGGATTAGGCCGCTATCTTCACCAATGCCTTCAAAGAAGAAGACCAAAAGTAATAAACTAGAGAAATAGAAAGATAAGAACATTTCCTCTTTTTGTTTTTTTTTTTTTTGGCTATTGTAGGGGCTTTTTTCTTCCGGCAGCTACAAATGGGTTGGGCTACCATAAGGAGCGAACTGAAGAAATTGTCCCATGTGCCTGAGTTCAGAAATCAAGCCCCAAGAATGCTTCGAAAGGACATAGCAGCCTTAGGAAACACCTTGGTTATCTTCCCTAATGAAAATGACAACAGCTTACAAATAAATTTTCTAGCTTGGCATGAGAAGGCATGGGAGCAAAATTGTCATGAGTTTAGCACTGAAGAGAAAACTAAGTGTTCCTGGAGGGAAAAGGGGTATTAAGGTAGGAAATGAAGAGTTTGCAGATAGGTTTGGCTGAGAATAAGGAAAAAAAGAAAGGAATGGGTGACTTGAGTATTATTTCCGGCAGCTTGACAGTGATTCTGTCAAATGTTAAAGCAACCTACCAGAAGGGGGAAAAATGGGGAGGAGGATGAACAGAGCACGAATTTGCTGGGTGTTGCAGGTGGGAGAGGAAGCTTGCCCTCTGAAATGTGGGTTGTCTTTGGTTGGGTAGAAGAGGCCCCTTTTATAGCCGCTGGAAGCCATCTTTTTCCAAGAAACCCTAATGGTTTCTAACTAATTTGGCCAAGCTTTTTCCTTCCTTTCCCCTCCCCTTCTTTGACTTATCTTATTCTAGCAAAATCTTCTCTGTCCAATCTCACAAAATCGGGAATTTTTAGGAGCTCAATGCTCTTTCCCACAGCTGCCTCTATTTCCAGCCATCTCTTTCTTTTCTTTTCTTCCTTCTTCCATGGCCAAGTCTGATGAGGGAAAGAGAATAGGTATGCATGCTGGTTCAAAAGGCGATTCCTCTCCTAGCAGGCTGGGAGCCAATATCCTTTGGTCCCTTAGGTGTCTTTTGCTTGAAACTTGCTCCCTTCCCATGTGCTGGAACCCAGCAACTTTGTATAATGGACCTTCAGACTTCCTCCTTCGTGGCTTTTGTTTTTCCAGCCAAGTGCTGGGGCTTTTGTAGCTCATTATGATAATTGTATGGGTAAAGGTGATTCATTAAGTAAGTGGGCTTTCTTTATCAAACGTTTAGGCTTTTTGGTTGAGTCAATAAGCTATTTTGGTTGGGTTATTTTTGTCTAGAGTGATGGGTTATTCTTTTCTCTCTTGTGCTCACCCACATGTTTGGGCTTATGAAATGGGCTTGAGTCCCGAGGCTCCCAAGCAACCCAGGACTTCCATTTCTTGGCCCATCAATGGGCCTCATGACAATTTATTACCATCCATACCACAACCCACTCAAGCAAGCCCCGGGTATTTGAGTGGCTTGGGGCCCACTTAAGCTTGTGGCATGATTGAGTGCGGAATAATAATTCCTTGCTTGGCATGGCGTGTCGCTTGGCGTGCTTCAATTTTATCATCCTCGAAGAGGGACACGGTGTTTAGTTTAGCATGGGCTTGTATTTTATAATCTTATCTCAGTCATTGGCATGACAAATTATTTATTTAGCATGACATGTGGACTATGACTTGTATATGACGAGCCTTTGTGTACTCCGATATGTGACTTTTCTTAATACAGTATCATATTGGGCAGGAAACTTATTTGGGCCTAACCATGGACTTTTTTGGGCCTCAACAGCTATCTACTCTGTACAACAAACACAATATAGATTACTCACATGCGCCCTTTGTTTGTGTCTTAGATCTCCATTCTCAAGCTAAATATGATCTTGTAAGAGGGTCGGCGGCTTAGGCAAATCCATCATTCATGCCATTGAGCAAACATGCAAACTCCAAAATACTTGGGGGTTTCGTGCCAAGAAAACCTTAAAAATAAAAAAAAGAAGTTAAAATGCATATTCAAATGACTTGGGGGCTTCATGCCAAAGTAAAAAAAAGAAAGGAAAAAAGAGTCAAGCACAAGCACTTCAAAGTTTCTCTTGCTAAACCAAGCTATACCTCAGTTCCAAGAGCTATGTGATTCAACATTATTCACATCTTCAACCAAGTCCAAGCTATATACATTCATTCATCACTATTTCCACCACTTATAATATCTTAAACATTCTCCAGGCACTTGCCTCATTTCAAACCTTCTCAACCCCAGCCCTATTTCAAACATCATGCCAATGCATATGCTCCTTAACCCCCAGAGCTCAATTTATCCTTGCAACAATTCAACAAGCTCACTACATCTCTGAAAGAAAACTCAAAGCAGCCTCAACCACTAGCTTGTTCTCTGTCTCCCCCAATATTTCTCTGGTCAAGCAATTCAAATCTTCCATAAGCCTTCATATTGCGAGTCAAGATGAAAGTAACCAAAAACTCACCTTTATTCTATCAAGTTCGTAGCAAATAAGTAAGAATATGACATTTCTCATGCTTTGGAGCCTCTAAATAAAGCTTGAAAAAGAAACAAGAGAGTGCGTTGGCCAAAATCAGGTGCCGGAAGGAAACTCGTAAACAAAAAGGAGGCGCTGGAAGCATAATCGCAATTAAAGCATAATTTTTTCCAAGACAAGTTGCAAGCAACCAAAACTCACCTTCATATTATCAAACTCTAAGCAAATGGGACTTCTCTTACTTTAGAGCCTCTTAATCAAGCCTGAAAAAGATACATTAGCTAAGAATCAAACGTTGGAGAGGTATTGTAGAAAGGAGAAAAAAAAAAGAGGTGCCGGACGCATATTTTTCCTACATTCTTCCAATACCCATTCCAACAACTATCACCTCCTCATGCAACTTCTCATATCTTCCCATCCTTGGAATCTATCATTTCCCTTATAAATCATAACCTCCTCATCACCATCATTCTTCTCAGAGATGCTCGTTTTATGAAGGTGAATGCTTGCATGCTTTCATTTTCTTTAAAGAAACTCCTACAAAGTAGAATATGATGCATAAGCAGCAAGCAAACTCATCAATCAAGCATTTGACAAATTCACATGGCATAATACCAATCCACATGCCAAGCAATCACATTTCATTCAAGTATTCCAAGTAATTCGGGGATTTCAAGCAAATTGAAGAACTCATGCTCTTACGAAAATACCATTCAACATCACTCTCTCATGACAATATTGCTCAAGAACATGCTTTAGGGATACCTAGATCAGCACTCAATGACAATAGAAAGGACACGCTAAATTCTCAAACAAAAGCAACATGCCAAGAAAAACTTATACACAAGCTTTCCAACCATTCTAGCTAGAACATCCCATATTTAGAAAATCAATATAAATCAAGTTTACATCCAAGAAATCCCAAACTTTTCAGATTAGAACTAGACATACCAAGCCTCATTTTTCTAGAATTTCTTTGTATTTAGAGCTATGGAAGTAGGTCAAACAGATTCCCAAAATAGGCCATGCAGTAGGAACTGCACAGTTCCAGCAGCTTAACCCTTACTTTGAAATTCCACCGAAAATTCATTTTTGCTTCAAATGGTGCAAGACCACTTCCAACATAACCATTGAGAAGTCCATTTTCATGTCGCAAAAGGTCCAACTCAGATTTGAAGAAAAACATTTCAAAAGTTCAAAAAACAGCCAGCAAGCTACTTTGAGCCATTTTCACAAACACTTAGCATGCATTACTTAAGTAAGCTTGCGTGAGGTTTGTTTGTCACCCAGTTAAAACCTTAAGTCAAAAGCTCAACCTCAGAATTCAATTTATAGTTCAAAATTCTAGGAAATATAGAGGAACTCAAGCATTCAAGCACAGAAAACAAGCATGCAACAAGGGAATCAACATCAATTGATGAACATACTTCAGAAAAATGAAGGCAGAGAACACTACAATCTTTGGATGATCCTCAATTTTGGATATAAACAACATAATTTCGAGCAAATTTTGTGAAGCAAGCACAATCGTCCGAGCATCAGAAATTAGAGACACATGTAGGAGCAGAATCTACAGAAACTCACCAACCATGGATGAACACAGAGGTTGCAGACCAACTTTGAAGCATCAGAAAAATTCTACAAATGCTACAAATTTTACAGGCAAAAGAACAACTTTCATCAAGGAAGTTTTCTAATCCGAGATTCCAAAATATGACTTATGTACTGATGCATAGTACCCAGGGTTTGAATCTTGAAGAGAGAAGAAGGAGTTGAAAGAGGGTCATGCTATGGAAACAATGCAAATTCATTCCACAACCACACCAATGCCAAAACCCAAAACACTCAAGCACATCCACCATGCTAAATAGCCCAAAAGCTATATTAAACCATGCCACCTTAGCAAATACCAAGCGTACAAGCCATAGCCAAGCGTACAAGTCAATACCAAGCATACAAGACAAAATCAAGCGTACACGCCAATGCCAAGTATCCAAGCCAAATACCAAGAATACATGCCAACATCAAGTATACATGCCAATACCAAATATACACGTCAAAACCAAGCATGCAAGCCAATATAAAGCATACAAAACTAATATCAGACACACAAGTTAATGCAACTCCTACAAACCACAACCATGCAAAATCAAGCCTCTCTAGTCACTCAAGAAAATGAATCATGCAAGCTAAGTTATTTTGAGCTAATCCCCACCAAGCACTTTCTTCTCTGTCATGCCACAAAATAGGCCAACTCTTGGTAATTTTAGTGAGTGACCTCCAAAATTACAGTGTCTAGGAAAGTTCTTCAAGGAAACACCCTCGGTGTTTAAGAAGGATTGGGTGTTAAGCGGGACCATTGCGACCCCTCCAACCTTCCGCCCAAAAAAACCTAGCTGTAATTTCAGAGATCCTCAACTGGCCATCCTTGAGTTGCTCCATACCATGCCACTGCCACTTATTTTGGACTGGAATTATTCTGACCATTTCAATGATCTTTCATGGCCACAATAATCAAGGGGGCTAATGTTGAGGCCCAAATATATTTCTAACCTAGTAGGACACCTAACTCGAGAAGAAACTCAACTTAGGTACACCAGAGTTCGTCATGCACACATGCCACGCCAAGCAAATATGCAACATGCCACACAGAAATGTTGTAACAAGCTTGTAAAATGTACTGGTTCTATGAACCTATGCTCATTATCCTACCAAGCGCCATTTTGGCCTGGCCATAGCCCTTACAAAACAGTAAAGCTCCAGCACAAGAATGCCAAATAACATGCCATGCCAAGCAAAAAATCCTTATTTTTGCACCAAGCCACGCTACAAGCTTAAATGGGCCCAAGGCACGCGAAAGCCTGGGGTTTGCTGAGCTGGTTGTAGTATGGATGGTTACGAGCATTCACGAGGCCCATTGATGGGCCAAGAAGTGGAAGTTTTGGGCTGCTTGGGAGCCTCACAACTCGAGCCCATTTCTTGAGCTTAAATATGTGGGTAAGCATGTAAGAGAGAAAAAGGTAGCTTATTACCTTTGAAAATTGGCCCATCACCTTAGTAAAATTAGTCCATCACTTGAGAAAGTTGGCCCAGCTCCTTAGTAAACTAGCCCATCACCTTAGGCATAGGCTGCTGTAAAAAGCAAATGGCTGGAATTGCCCTTGTGTCTGAGTTCAAGAATCAGACCCCAAGAGTGCTTCAAAAAGGGAGTTGAGCCTTAAGAAACACCTTAGTCTCCTTCACTAATGAATCCAACAGTTGCTTACAAATAAATATTATGGTTTGGCATGAGAAGCTTGTGGCATGGGAGCTGAGCATTCATGAGTTTAGCAAGAGAGAGAGAAGGCTTGGGTTTCCTATGAGAAACAGAGGCCTGAAGTGAAGGGAAGATAGAGTTTTTAGGAGAATTTGTTGAGGGGAGATAGGAGGAGATGAGGAAGAGGAATAGGGTGTAAGATCCCACATCAACCAACGGAGAAGGGGGTGATGTGCCTTATATGTGCACACCCGTATCCATCTAGCACGAGGCCTTTTGGGAGCTCACTGGCTTCGGAGTCGTAGGAACTCCGAAGTTAAGAGAGTTGAGGGCTAGAGCAATCCCAGGATGGTTGACCCACTGGGAAGTTGCTGGTGAGCTTCCAGAAACAAAACCGTGCAGGCAGAGAGGAGGCGCCCGAAGCGGACAATATCGTGATACGGCGGAGTTGATCCCGGGATGTGACAATTTGGTATCAGAGCCACTCTGCCGTGTGGTGCGAGTGTGCCTACCAGGACGTCGGGCCCTTAAGGGGGGTGGATTGTAAGATCCCACATCAACCAACGGAGAAGGGGGTGATGTGCCTTATATGTGCACACCCGCATCCATCTAGCACGAGGCCTTTTGGGAGCTCACTGGCTTCGGAGTCGTAGGAACTCCTAAGTTAAGCGAGTTGAGGGCTAGAGCAATCCCAGGATGGGTGACCCACTGGGAAGTTGCTCGTGAGCTCCCAGAAACAAAACCGTGCGGGCAAAGAGGAGGGGCCCAAAGCGGACAATATCGTGCTACGGCGGAGTTGATCCCGGGATGTGACATAGGATGGCTTGAGAAAGTTTCCGGTAGCTTGACTAAAGCTTCGTCAGGCTCTATAATGGCTTGACGGAAGAGAAAATGGGAAGCAATGGAAGAACATAGCTTGAAATCGAAAAGGTTCCAAGGAAGAGAGGTAAAGCTTGCTCTCTCTGGATGTGTTTATGGGGAAGAAAGGAAGAAGATAGAAGCATGGGTGGCTTTAGCAGATTTCCAGTAGCTTGACAAAAGCTTCATCAGGCTCTTGGGTTTCTTGACAGAAGAGAAAATGGGAAGAGGTGGAGGAATAGGGCTCGAAATTAAAGTGTTCCAGGGATGAGAGATGATGCTTACTTTCTCTGGATTTGGGTTTTGGGGGAGAGAGGAAGAAGATGGAAGAACAAAGCTTGAAATTGAAGGGTTCCAGAGGGGATACTTGCCTTCGATGAGTTATCTTTGCTGGGTAGAAAGTGCCTCCCTTTATAGGCACTGGAACACTCAATTTTATCAAGCCACCCTCTCCCATTTTCCTTCACTTTCTTCCATTCCATCTTATTTGGTGAAACTTTCCTAGCCTAAGCACGTAGGCATGAAGCTTTTTGGAGTTCCAAGACCTTCACGCAACTGGACTTCTCCATTTGGGTGAGGCGCCTCTCACTTTTCCTTCTTGTTTTCTCACCAAAGCTTGCAAAGGAAAGAATGGGTAAGGGTGCTGTTACTTCCATCAACACATGGGTTTGCTTGGTTTGATGGTTTGGCTTCGATATGGT
Source organism: Prunus dulcis (assembly GCF_902201215.1). Lineage (NCBI taxonomy): Eukaryota > Viridiplantae > Streptophyta > Magnoliopsida > Rosales > Rosaceae > Prunus > Prunus dulcis. The sequence continues at coordinate 3,917,810 of NC_047651.1, forward strand.
TTTAACAAAGATGCTGGATATTTTAGAAGGTGTTGGGCTGGGCTATTTTGTTTCCAGCGGCTTGTGAGTTCCTTTTGATTTCGTCAAGCTGCTGGAAACTTTGGCTGATGTGGGATTTTTTCAAGTGTTATGGGCCTTTTCTTAAGGTGATGGGCTATTAGGGTTTCTCTCTCATGCGTACCCACATGTTTGGGCTCAAGGAATGGGCTTGAGTTTTGGTGCTCCCAAGTAGCCCAAAACTTCCAGTCCTTGGACCATCAATAGGCCTCATGAATATTCATAACCATCCATACCACAACCCACACAGCAAGTCTCAGGCATTCGCTTGGCTTGGGCCCACTTAAGCTTGTAGCGGGGCTTGTTGCTTACTTGCTTGGCGTGGCACGTGTGCAAGCGCATATGACAAACTCTTGCATACCTAAGTTGGGTTTTTTCTCAAGTTAGGTGTCGTACTGAGCTAGAAATATTTGGGCCCAGTCTTGAATTTTTTTAGCCTCAACAACCTGCAAAATAACCCCAAATTCAACAGTTGGACTTGCAAAATAGCAGTTGAATGAAAAGGTCTTGATAAGAGGTATTTTAACAAATCGCGGAACACTTGCACATCATCAGAATCTCCAAGACTGATAACCATCCAACAAATCCTTCATATTGGTAAATTTCTTCCTCTTGGCAGGAGATTTGAACCATTTTTTGTTTGTACCAGGGCTAAAAGGGTGTGATGAGCTTGCACTTGGTGGAGATCCATGCACAGTTTGAGAAGTTTGGGCATGTTGAGAACATTGGCCAGTTTGAGAACCTAGACAAGCTTGCACAAATTCACGTCCTTGCATAGTTTGAGAACCATCCTTCCTTTTGGTAAATTTAATCCTCTTTGCAGGAGACTTGAACCTCTTTTTTTGGGCAGTTTCAGAAACATGTGGAGTTTGAGAACACTGGCCAATTTCCACCATTCTTCTGACCTAAAAATTGAAGCACAAGGCAATTTACATCAACTACATCCCATACCTCTTCCTCTAAACATGTATCAAAGGAAAGTCACTTATAGGTTGCTTGGCTCTTGATTGTCTTGTAACCCTCTTAGTTGATGTGGTGCCATTGTTTCTTCACCCTTGATTTAGATGGGGCCTAACATAAGAAGAGAATCACTTAAAAATAAATAATAAAGATCCAAAACAATTATATTTACAATGTTTTTTAGGAAGAGACAAACCTGACTGCTGGTGCCTTCTTTTGCCTTAGGGCAACTCCTCATATTATGGCCTCCTTGTCTACAAATTGAACACTTGGTTCCCAAGTTATACCTCTGCAACTTGGTGGCTTTAGGATTAGATGTTCATGGTTGTTCACCTGCTGATCTCATCCTCTTCTTCCTTGGTCTCCCAGGTTGCTTGTGATAAAGTGGTGGCATCTAAAGAGGCCTATGACACTTAGGCCACAAGTCTTCGCTTGTCATTAGGTGAACCATTGGACTGTAAGATCTCATAAAGGCTTCCTTCTTGTAATGATCATCGACATAAGCAATATGATCCCCATTTAATTGCCTAATGGCAGCACAAGCATGCTTGTGTAGGATCCCAGTGATATCCCATCTCCTACATGAACAAATATGCCTTGCCAAATCAACCATAACCTGACTTCCATCATGGTTTTTGACTTCATATGAACTCTCCCAGCAAGCTTTGGAATGCACCAAGTTGATACTCTCTTCATTTTCTCCAAAATGCCAAAAATCCTTGGACCAATGTCATGTTTCCATCTCTCAAAAGATGCTCTTCTAGTTGCCATCAACAACGTAATATAGTATATAATCCTCTCTAGCATGGTTTAAATGGGTTTGTCTCTAGCTTCTACAAGGGCGTCATTAAAAGCCTCACACATATTATTCAAAAAAATGTAACACTTGGAATGAGTTTTAAAAGTGAGCTCTACACCATCATGATGGATCTAAGGCCGCCACCTAATCAAATGCAGCTTGGTTCAACTGTTTCATATTTTTCATCTTACCATCCCACCATGGGATGTTTGTACTCCTTGCAATTTTCTCCATTTGCAGTTTCAACACTAATCCTCTGTGACCAACAAGGAAAAAATTTGCTTCTAAGTGTTTCAAGCAGTGTCTGGATCGAACAAATCCATTGACACAAATAGTTCATGGGAGAAAATTGAGTTATCTGGGCCCTGGAGGATTGACAGGGCAAACTGCTAGTTTTCGGATACTTGCTCACCATTTGGAAAATGATCATCTACTGCATCAATCAAGCCTTTTTGCTTGTCTGTGATAAAGACATATCCTGTGCTGTTTTCGATTCTAAGGTCCTTTGCCAACAGTTGACAAAACCACGACCATGCTTTATAATTCTCCACCTCAGCCACTGCATACGTAATAGGATACATGCCATTGTTAGGATCCACACCAACAACAGATAGCACTTGTCCAAGGTGATGACCTCTGATGTGACAAGCATCAAATCCTATCACTTGCCTACATCCCTGCAAAAACCCTTTTTAAATGTAGCCAAGCAAATGTAAATCCTCTAAAACCTTAGTCTTTCAGCCTCTAACTCACATTTGATAATGATTGTGCTACCCATATTTGTCATTCTTAGTTCAATAGCATAATCACATAATAACTCATACTGTTTTTCATAAGTCCCCTCAATTATGGATGTTGCCTTCTGCCCTGCCCTATAAATTTGGGATTTTGAAGCTATCACAGAGAGTTCTTCTTGTACATGCTGCTTAAAAGTTCCCATATCCTAATTATGCATTCTAGACAGTTGAGTAGCATATCTCTGAGCTAACCATGTTGAGTTAGCATGAACTTTGTGGTCAACTATCCCACAATCATGCATGCTAACGAACTTCTTCACTTGAACCCATTCACTACCATTCACTGCTGAAGCAAAACAAACCCATTTGCAATTCCCTACACACACTACCCTCACCCTATCATGATCATTGCATTTGAATTTAATCATCCTCCTGTTTTGAATAGTTCCTAATTGCTTTCCTAAATAGGTTAGTGGTTGCAAATCTTAAACCCAGCTTAAACACAGGACTGCCCATGCATGTTTCTGGCCTAAATTCTTCAAATTTAGGCAATTTCTTCTTCCTTTTTTTGTGCTCCGCATCATCCTCGTCATCTGAGCTACTATTTAAGCATCACTTTTAGCTACATCAGTTGACTCCTTATCTTCATCTAAAGGGGCATATGGGTCTTCAATTGATTCAGGGTGGTCTACATAATTTTCAAATGCTTTATCATCCCTTTTTCAACAACTCACATTTATTTTCACTTTGCTTATAAGCACTGTCAACAAAATCAGGGTCATCTTCCTTGTCTTCTTCTTCAGTGTCTTCATAGCTGTCTTCCACATCAATCTCACCTATATTACTCATATTACCCTTATTGTTCAGGGGCCCATATCATCACTTGAATCCCAATCTTGAACTGTGCAAGCAGACCCATGATCCTCACTAAAAGGTCGCCCATCTATATCATTGTTTAGTGGCCCACTACCTTCAGTAAAAGCCCCATCTTGATCATTGTTTAGTTGCCCAATATCCTTATTCAAAGCCAGACCTTCCTCTTCACTATCCTCATTCAAAGCCACACCTTCCTCTTCACAGTCCTCATTCACTGTAACACCTTCCTCTTTAGTATGTTTTGCATAAATTAGCACCACTCTCTAATAAAAAAAGTGGTACCTTATCACACAAGCTTAATAGCTCACCATCCGTGTCTATATCCAGTAACTCATCATTTACTATTCCTTTAAGTGATACTTTCCCCATGTGCCCATGCAATTTCACTTGCTCCCACATCTCTAACATATTTATATACTTTACAGGACACCAATCCAAATATACTATAGACCTTCCAGTATAACACCACTTGTTGTGTTTGTTTTTCATAATTCCACCACCATGATGCACTTCAAAAGTCACCAACTCTTTGTCATTTACACAGAAACAAAAAAGGTTTGCCTTTAAGAACTGCAAAATAGTATTCAAAGCCAATCATTAAAAGCAAGACAACAAACATGGTTCGATTAACATATTAAAAGCCAACTATAAGAAAACAAAAAGGGGACCACATCAGGAAAGGTATACTGCATTTGAACCCACTCTGTTGATAGAATATAATACAAAAAGATCTAAAGACTATCCATTTCTACACACAGCTCATCATTATAAGGTCAAGATTCTTTTCCACATAACAGGACAAGATTTCTTCAGAAAACAGGTCCCTTTTCAGAAGAATAACTTGCCGTCCATAGGTTGCGCATCTCCTGCTTCACGCCAAAGGGGCATCGTCCTCGAGTCGCATCGCTTCTTCTTGCCTTCAAGATTTCGAAACCAACACACAGCACTGCCCCTCTATTGATCGTATGCTCAAACCCTAGATCTAAGATCCCCAAATCTCAATTTTCCCTCTCCCAAGCAGACTTCCTCTTTTCAATTTTGAGTTTTTAGAGATTCCTTTTCGATAGGGCTGTTTTGTTAGAGGTGAGGTCCACAAATCGACATCAGCAAGCCAAACGATCTCCCAAATGACCGTTGTTAGAGGTGGGGCCACAAGGAAACGTCATAGCCTTAGATTGGTGAGAAAAATCCCACCTCAGTTGAATTGACAAATATAGCCCTGCCATGTCATCATTTTAACGGAATTTGGGATTGCGTTGATGGAAAGTGATTAAGTGACACACGAAACCTTGGTCAAGAGGGTAAAGTGGGTCACTTTAACTTTAAGAGGGTTTAGTTGGAATTGACCAATGTTTCAGGGGCACTGTAGCACTAAAGCAAAAAAAAAAAATGATTGAATGAATGAATTACATGTTTCTGAAACGTATTTATCAATATGTCATGTTCATGTCCTTGTGTCTTGCTCCTTTTTTTCCCCTCTATTTTTCTATGATTTACCAGTCTTTCTCTGTTAGGCAGAGGTGAGGTTTGCCTTTACATACAACAAACTAGCTACCTTCGTTGGAGAGCAGAAGACCCCTTCTTCTTCTTCTCTTTTGTCAGAACTCAAACTGATTCAGGAAGCAGATCGTCAAGCTCATCCATTTTACAAGATGATCAAGAAAGCTTATCATCTTCCTCATCAAAAGCACTGCTACTTTTCAACAACACGCCAATTGTCTCATCCAACAATGACAAAGATTACAGCTGATGATGTGGACATTGGTCGGCTATGTCTGTGTAAGGAACTTGATCCATGATGAAACGTATGAGGAGGCAAGGGCTATTGTGGGCTGATTATTTGAAACTGATACTTTTCTTTCGAAGATTGATAAGTCTGTGGTTGGAATTCAGGTTTTGGCTGACAAATTGGTCCAAATTCAAGCTGCTAGCATAGCTAGAAACTTGCCATGATATTGTAAAGAAGATCAATGACAAGCTGAATTCTTACCTTTCAGAGCTCAACAAAATGCCGAAAAAGCTCTCATCTGTTGCTGAGGCCATGACTGCTGTTAAGCAGATCATTGGAACATCCAAAGAATCACTTAAGAAAATTCTTGTGAGGGGAGAATTTGATGAGTTCCCGGATGACAAACACATGCTTTGCAAGGCCAGGCTTGTTGAGATGCTCAATAAGTGCTCAGATTAGCTTCACGAGGGCAATGTGAGTGACCCAAAAAGTAATTTCTTACTGGAGGAGATTGCGATTTTGGAGGAGGCAAAAGGTATCAACCTTCCTAATTTGTTCCGTGCAATGCTTTTCTTATAGTTTTGCAGGGTAAAGTGAAGGGGATTTTGAGCAAACCTATTGGGTTTGTTGAGGATGTGGTTTTGTCTATTTAACGAGAAATACATAAAACTATTACCATGTTCAATTGTCTGCCAGAAGAGCAGGCCATTATCTTATTGAAAAGATGAACGAAAGGTCGATTAATTGGATGACGGAGATAGTGGAAATGGAGAAACTGACTGATTATACATGTAATCTGGAATATCTATCCTAATCGAATAGGCTCATGACTGAACATGAAACATTCATCAAAACGGTCTTGAATAATTATCTGATACCTGGACATTGGGATGGTTGAAGTTGGAGGTCTAAAGAAGTACTCACATGTCCTATTGTCCCAAGCTTTCAACTTGAAAATGCGGATGACTACGTATTGCAATGTTGTGCTGAGAAGGTTCATTAATATTATGGCTTTGCATTTGCAGCTGAGTGTTTCAAACCTTGTGAACAAGGACTTGGAGATGGAGATTATGAATGAGCTACTGGGACCAAACAATGGTGGTGGGATTGAGAGGATGCTGGAGGAACCTCCATCAATTGCAGTGAAGCGCCAGAAGCTCATCAAGAGCATCAAAAAGCTCGAGGAGTCTAAAGAAGTTGTGTGTAAGATCATGGACGACAGGTTTATTACGCCGAATACCTTGTGTGATAGATAACTAAGGAGTCCAGTTAAATTATGGTTGTTTAGTGTCGTGGCAATTTTGAGGTTTTTCTTGTTCGTCTGAAGGATCTTGCCTGATTGGGCTTATATGCGTTCACATGATCACATCTTCATATTTGTCATCATTATGCAAGTGTTCATATATACTCTTCGGAATGAGAATTAATGCAAAGGTTTGAGACTTGATATTGGCATGATTTGTGTTATTTATATGCAAAGGTCCCAAAACTATAATGAACTGAAAGTGCAATAGGGTGATTTTATGGAAGTGCTTTTGTAATATGGAAAGGCAAAATAAATAAATAAACGCTCTTTTGAGAATTTTTTTTAATGTGATTCTTCCCCTTCCAATCTAAAACAAAATTCCCCAGACACAAAGATAGCCAACTCTCAGCTTGTGGAGTTTACCCTTCTGCCACCCAAAGTAAAACTAGATTTCCTTCTTTGAACTCATAGCCTTTCAGAAAAACTGAACAATAAGGAAAGTGCCTTTTCTTCTGAACAAGTCGATGAACTCCCTCCCATGAAGCAATCTTACCACGCAGCGCCTGGACGAAAGCAGAGAGAAAAGCTTCTCCAACCATTTGTTTTCTGTTCTTTGCAAATACCTTAAGTGTGATTGAAACTGTGAAACTTTTAAGACTAATAAAGCGATTTTCAGAATGTCCTATGGCTACCAAATTACTAGATCTGAATTTGATGTGGTAGATGTGGGAACCTAATTAAATCAAACCCTAGGTCAAATAATTCCTACCATTTGGGGATTATTTGACCAAATTGGGAATCAATCAACCTAATCAGGAGTTACTCGATTTAATTGGGAATTATCTAATTAAATTGAACGTTACCTAATTAGGTTGAGATTTGATTTGGTTAATTACCACGATCCCCAATTAAATGAGGAGTTGCCTAAATTGAATCAGGATTGATTTGATACCTACCACAATTAGGGATTTGATTTACCCTAATTAATCAAATCCCTAATTAATCAAATCAATTCCAAAAAGGGGAGGAATAATTCCCTTCCATCTACGGAATTATTCCTCTGAAACCCTAGCCTCCGAGACCTCTATAAAAGCATAGCCACACACAATGGTTGAGGTACGCCTAAATTCCTACTAAAACTCTACAGAAGTTATTTCTCAAAAACCCTAGCCACCCCCTCTCTTTCTCTCTCTCACACAAGGCTCCGGCCACCACACACGGCTCCGGCCACCCGGTTTTCCTTGAATTACCCTACCTAACTTAGGCATCGGAGGGCCTTTGGCCAACACCCCCCGGGTGTGGTCTTTTTACTCCGATCTGTTTTGCAGGGAGAAAGAGAGGCGGAGAAGACGAAGGAATATTGGGCGAATATTCTCGTGGGGAAATTTGCTCCCTCAAATTGGTGCTTTCATTGAGAGCACGAGTTATACTCAACGCGTGCTCAAGGAATCCGTTCCTCCTATTTTCCAATCCACCGAAGCCTTCCAAACAACCATGGTTGGAAGCATGAACACGAGAGGCAAAGCCGCCGCGATGGCTAGATCCACGACGGCCCAAAGCCACTCCACCCACGATCCCGCGATCGACATGGTGGCACCGCCACCTCTCACCACCGCACCGGCCACCGCCGCCGAACATGGTGGAACTTCCCATCAAGGTGGACTCGTTACCACCGCCGACCCGGGGCCGGTCTTGGAGCAACTCCAAGCATTCCCTTCATTGCCTCCACGCGCGACGCACGCTCCTGCATACACCTCCAATGAAAACCTAGCCCGTGTGCAGTTGGGCTCCACGCACTTCTCTCCTCCCGATCCACGAAGTCAAGCAGACGTTAATCTAAGAGTTGACCAGCTAGCTCAGAGAATGGACGACCAAAGCAATCTAATGAGGCAGCTCATCAACCAAATAGGCTTTGCTCAAAACCTTGGCCTTGGACAACCGGGCGAGGAGAGAAGGCTGGACGAATGCGCTGGTGGACGACTCGACGTCCGTGCCCGCTTGGGCCCGCAGGGAAATGTACATCAAAGGCTAGGCCCCCAAGGAGGTCAGCCAAACAACCATCGCAACGAGGATCGCGAAGAAAGGCGTTCAGCTGTCTACTCGCAGAGAAGCGTTCTCGAAAGGCTAGGACCCCAGGGAGGCCAGTTGGATAATCCACACAATGAGGACCATGAAGAAAGGCGCTCCGTTACTCACTCTCGAAGAACCAATTCTCGTCGACAGCTACAGAGAATCATTCGCAGGCGCAGTCCACCAACACTCCAACTAGGCAGCGCAGGCGAGAAGGTCGACCCTCGGAGGACAATGAGGAAGTCAGTCAATCCCATGGAGGTCGCCAACGCAACAAACTAGCAATGTGTGCAGAGGACGTTGAGAAGCTCGTGAATGACCGACTCCGAGACTTGAAGACCGGAGGAAACTTCGAGGATTCACTACGCAAGGAGATGGACCAGGTGAACTCTACGCCTTTCACCCTCGATATCGAGCAGGCTGTTCACCCGAAGCGATTCTCGACACCCTCGTTCCTACACTTCAAAGGGGATTCTGATCCCGAGAGCCACTTAAAACACTTCAAAAGTGTTATGATCCTCCACCAGGCTGACGACGCGCTAATGTGCAAAGTATTTACAATAACCTTGCGAGGAGCAGCCCAAGACTGGTTCCACACCCTACCATCCAGGTCGATCAGCAGCTTCAAGGAGCTAGCTTACGTCTTCACCAAAGAATACACCTCTTACCGGACGATCAAGAAGAACCCTGACCACTTGTACAACCTGCGCAAGAAGTCTGACGAATCCCTTCGAGATTACATCAAGAGATTCAAGGCGGAAAAGGCGAACATTGTAGGATGTGACGACCGAATCGCGTCCTCCGCTTTCAAGAAAGGTCTTCCAGCTGAGCACGACTTGTACCGCGAGCTGACTATCACTCCCAGCCAGACTCTGGCAGAGGTCTACGCGACTGCGGAACGCTACGCGCTCTGGGATGACGATCGAATCGCCGCAAAGAAGTCTACAAAGCAGGAAGATCAGCCGACTAAACGGGCAAGCCAAAGAGGCGACAACAGGAGCAAGGACAAGCGCAGGTCGCACCTACGAGAGGAGGCTACGGCAGGAGAGAACTATACCAAGTTCACCATCCCCATACATCAAATCTTAGCCCAAGTGAAGAACAAACCTTGGGTAAGAAGACCACCACCATTGAAAGGAGATCCGGACAAGAGGGACACTAGCAAATACTGTGCCTTCCATGGAACGCACGAACACACTACGAACAAGTGCTTCGCTTGGAAAGCGCATCTTGAAGAACTCGTGAGAGAAGGTCACTGCACAGAATTCATTGCGAAGCAGGCCATCCAACGAATTGAAGATCGAGACACCGCCAAAGAGCTGCCTCAGAAGGTCATAAGGATTAACACCATCCTAGCCGACTCCGAGGAGTCTGGGCTGACCAGCAAGGAAAAGAAGAGGAAGATCAAACAGGCCACTGGGATCTCCCAAGTCTCGACCGACCTTCCACTAGCAGAGGACGATCCTGTGATCGGCTTTCAAAAGAAAGATCTGATCGGCCTCGACATGCCACATAACGACGCCCTTGTCATCAGCATTCAAATCGCTCAGGCCATGGTCGACCGAATCCATGCAGACGAGGGCAGCGCAGCCAATATCCTGCAACTGACGGTCATCCAACAGATGGGCTTGGAGACAAAGATCAACAAATTAGCCAGATCGCTGACTGGCTTTAATGGTGCAACAACGGTTACCGTGGGCACGATAGACCTCGACGTCTACTCCCCACCTGTAATCAGCTTGCAAACATTCATGGTCATTGATGAGGTCTCACCCTACAACGGCATCCTGGGCAGACCATGGATTGGCAAGATCAATGCCATCACCTCCGCCACACATCAGAAAATTCGGTACCCAATCCCTGGGGGCGGTGTCGGCCAAATCAACAGCGATCAAGCAATGGCGAGGAAATGCTCCGCCCAAGGGCTAAAGAAAGGCAAACAAGCGCAGTTTCTCCCCGTGAGCCAGGCAAATCTGGAGGAGGTTGAGCAACCGAATCTTACTATCTTATAGCAATCAAAGCGTCAGGACCAAGTCGAGGAGATCCCTCCAGAGGTCTCTCCAGAAGAAGGATGGAAACCCGAGGAGGACGTCGAGTTAATACCCTTGGATCCTGACCAGCCAGACAGGAAGGCGCGGATCGGCTCGCGCTTAAGCCCAGAAGAGAAGGTGGAGCTTACCACATTCCTTCAGAGCAACAAAGACATGTTCGCATGGTCGCCATCAGACATGCCTGGCATCGACCCGAACATCATCTGTCACCGACTCCACGTCAACCCCGCATGCAAGCCAGTGGCGCAGAAGAGACGCAACTTCGCACCCGAGCGAGTCGCTATCATCGAAGCCGAGATTGACAAACTCCTAGCTGCCGGCTTCATCGAAGAGGTCTCCTACTCAGAATGGCTTGCCAACGTTGTTCTGGTGGCAAAACAAGAAAAGGGCAAGTGGAGAGTTTGCGTCGATTACACAGACCTCAACAAAGCATGCCCCAAAGACAACTTCCCATTGCCGAGAATCGACCAACTCGTGGATTCCACTTCTGGCAATCAGCTGCTCAGCTTCATGGACGCCTACTCCGGCTATAACCAAATCATGATGCACGAGGATGACAAGGCGAAAACTTCTTTCATCATCGAAAGAGGGACCTACTGCTACAAGGTCATGCCCTTTGGGCTGAAGAATGCCGGAGCAACCTATCAAAGGCTCGTAAACAAAATCTTCAAAGAACAGATCGGCAAAACTATGGAGGTCTACGTGGATGACATGCTGGTCAAAGCCCCAAAACGTGCAGATCACATTGGAAATCTTGCCGAGTCATTTAGCTTGCTCCGCCAATATCGCATGAAGTTGAATCCAAGTAAATGCACGTTTGGTGTATCCTCCGGCCGATTCTTGGGATACCTAGTCACGCAACGAGGTATCGAGGCACACCCACGTCAAATCAAAGCCATTCTCGAGATGAAATCGCCCTCCACGGTGAAAGAAATACAAAGTCTGACGGGCAGAGCAGCGGCCCTCAACCGATTCCTCTCGAGATCAACCGACAAGTGCAGACCATTCTTCAAAGCTTTGAAGAAAGGGCAAAGAGACAAATGGGATGAGGAGTGCGAAGTGGCTTTTCAAAATCTGAAGACTTACCTCACCTCACCTCCCATGCTCTCAAAGCCAGTCCCTGGTGAGGACTTGTTCGTATACTTGGCAGTGTCCAACTCAGCTATCAGTTCAGCTCTCATCCGAGAAGAGCTGGGGGCCCAACATCCAGTATTCTACACGTCAAAAGCTCTCCTCGATGCAGAGACTCGCTACCCAAAATTGGAGAAACTTATTTTGGCTCTTGTAGTTTCTGCCGAGAAAGCTGCGACCCTACTACCAAGCTCATCGAGTCATCGTCATGACCGACTTTCCTTTGAGATCAATCCTCCACAGCCCTGATGCTTCTCAGCGACTCATGAAGTGGGCTATAGAGCTAAGCCAATATGACCTCCTCTACCGGCCAAAAACTGCAATAAAAGCCCAGGCTTTAGCAGACTTCGTAGCAGAATTCACCCCATCAGCCGAAAAAGAGAAGTTGGTCAACCAAAAGAAGGAAAGTTCAAAAGCAGACGGGACCTCCGCAGAACCTAGCCAACCCAATGACATGTGGCAGTTGCGCGTAGATGGAGCGTCGAACCAAAAAGGAGCTGGAGCAGGAGTCGTCATCATCACCCCTGATGGAACCCTGTTGGAGCAAGCTATTACGCTTGGCTTCCCAGCCTCGAACAACGAGGCAGAATATGAGGCATTGCTTGCCGGCCTACGCTTAGCAAAAGAGCTCGCAATCAAAAAGCTAGCCATCTACTCTGACTCACAATTGATCACGAATCAAGCCTCAGGTGAATATATGGCGAAGCACCCAAGGATGATCCTATACCTTGACAAAGTCCAAGAGCTGTTGAAGGCATTTCCCACCTTCACCATTCAACAAGTGCCCCGGGCAGAGAACGCTCATGCAGACGCACTGGCAAGCCTAGGATCAGCGCTGGATACCCAGTTCAGACGCTCCATCCCGGTCGAACACCTTGACCGACCAAGCATAGAAGAAATAGAGCTAATCGATACCATGCAGATTGACGAGGACCCTAGTTGGCAAGACCCCATCATCGACTATTTGACAAATGGAAACCTGCCAACGGACAAGTCCGAAGCTAGAAAGGTCCAGCAAAAGGCCGCGAGATACTACATGCTCGGCAACAAGCTCATCCGCAGATCATACTCCGGTCCTCATCTCACCTGCATAAAGTACCCTCAAACACTTGAGGTCCTCTGCAAAATTCACGACGGCGAGTGTGGCAACCACTCTGGGGGCAGATCGCTCGCCCAGAAAGCTCTAAACATAGGCTACTTCTGGCCTACCATGCGTCACGACTCCGCTGAATATGTCAAGAAGTGTGATCGCTGTCAGCGATACAAGCCAATCCCTAACTTGCCTGCCGAAGTCTATCATCCGCAAAACAGTCCATGGCCGTTTATGCAATGGGCCATCGACCTAGTAGGTCCCCTGCCACCAGCGCCCGCCAAGAAAGAAATGATGATCGTCGCCACCGACTACTTTACTAAATGGATCGAGGCCGAAGCTCTATCCTCTACTAAAGAAGCCGATGTGGAGCGATTCATCTGGAAAAACATCATATGCCGGTTTGGCTGCCCACATTCGCTGGTTACCGACAATGGCTCACAGTTCATTGGCAAGCAGATCACCGCCTTTTTTGCGAAATACAAGATCAAGCAACACTTGTCTACCCCGAGGTATCCACAAGGAAATGGACAAGCCGAGGCATCTAACAAAGTCATATTAGACTGCTTGAAGAAAAGGCTGGAAGGCGCCGAAGGAAAATGGGTAGATGAACTCCCCGGAGTACTATGGGCTTATCGCACCACCAAACGAAGATCGACTGGTGAAACCCCATTTTCCCTCACCTTCGGAACGGAGGCAATCATACCACCTCACATTATTGTCCCCTCCATAAATCTGGAAGTGGGCAGTGTTGATCAAAACTCCGAGCAGATGAGGCTTAATCTCGACTTACTTGAGGGCGAGCGTGAGAAGACCATTATCCGAGTCGCCTCCTATCAGCAGCAATTGAAGTCTTACCACGACAAAAGAGTTAAGATCAGACGATTTCAACCAGGCGACCTCGTACTGAGAAAGGCTTTCATTACTGCACCAAGACAAGGGTCAAAAAAGATGAACCCTAACTGGGAAGGCCCTTATGTGATCAGCCGACTCGGGGGGCAGAGGAAGCTACACACTCGACACTATGGAAGGGAAGGAAATACCGCGACAATGGAATGCTCACCATCTTCGAAAGTATTATCCATAATGCTCCTTCCTGACTGCTAGAAGTTCTAAGTTTTGTATCAAGTTGTTTCCATTTTCGAATAAAGGACTGTAATCTTATGAATATCAATATAAGTTCAGTTTCTCATTCCAAAATGTCTCATCTGCCTACAAAACACAACATTTGCCCATAAGCAGCGTCCTTCGGGAGACGCAGGGTGCGCCAGAATTTCCTAAGGGAGATATCCAGGTTCCTATCCGTTTCCTAAGGGAGGCAGGATAGTCACACAGTTGCCCATAAGGAGCGTCCTAAGGGAGACGCAGGGCGACGACTAAAAGCGTCCGTTTGGAGACGCAGCCCGCTAAAAAAGCGTCCTAAGGGAGACGCAGGGTGCGCCAGGAGTTTCTTAAAATGGGGTCGCCATGCTCTCTGCGGGAAATATCCAGGTTCCTATCCGTTTCCTAAGGGAGGCAGGATAGTCACACAGTTGCCCATAAGGAGCGTCCTAAGGGAGACGCAGGGTGACGACTAAAAGCGTCGGTTTGGAGACGCAGCCCGCTAAAAAAGCGTCTTAAGGGAGACGCAGGGTGCGCCAGGAATTTCTTAAAAGGAGGTCTCCATGCTTCCTACGGGAAATATCCAGGTTCCTATCCGTTTCCTAAGGGAGGCAGGATAATTATGTAGTTTCCCATAAGTAGCGTCCTACGGGAGACTCAGGGCGACGACCGAGGCATCCTAGAGGATGCGCAGAACACACCCAGAGTCCCTCAAGGGGGACCCTGGTGCTCGCCAACTTCCTAAGGGGAATCATCCTGCAGAATGTGCAGAACACACCAGGAGTCCCTCAAGAAGGACCCTGGTGCTCGCCAACTTCCTAAGGGGAATCATCCTACGGAATGTGAGTCCCTCAAGGGGGACACTGGTGCTCGCCAACTTCCTAAGGGAAATCATCCTACGGGATGTGCAGAACACACCTGGAGTCCCTCAAGAGGGACCCTGGTGCTCGCCAACTTCCTAAGGGAAATCATCCTACGGGATGTGCAGAACACACCCGGAGTCCCTCAAGGGGGGCCCTGGTGCTCGCCAACTTCCTAAGGAAAATCATCCTACGGGATGTGCAGAACACACCCGGAGTCCCTCAAGGGGGACCCTGGTGCTCGCCAACTTCCTAAGGGGAATCATCCTACGGGATGTGCAGAATACACTCGGAGTCTCTCAAAGGGGACCCGGGTGCTCGCCAACTTCCTAAGGGAAATCATTCTACGGGATGTGCAGAACACACCCGGAGTCCCTCAAGGGGGACCCTGGTGCTCGCCAACTTCCTAAGGGGAATCATCCTACGGGATGTGCAGAATACACCCGGAGTCTCTCAAAGGGGACCCTGGTGCTCGCCAACTTCCTAAGGAAATCATTCTACGGGATGTGCAGAACACACCCGAGTCCCTCAAGGGGGACCCTGGTGCTCGCCAACTTCCTAAGGGAAATCATCCTACGGGATGTGCAGAACACACCCGGAGTCTCTCAAGAGGGACCCTGGTGCTCGCCAACTTCCTAAGGGGATTCATCCTACGGGATATGCAGTGCATGCCCGGAGTCCTTCATGGGGGACCCTGGTACTCACAAATCTCTAAAGGAGGACGTGCAATCAAAACATAGGCTGGTTACTCAAGCAATTGGCAAGTCAAACACCTCCTCTACGCAGGAGCCCAAGTCCACGAAGGAAGCCCAGATACAGCTGAACAGCCCAACGGATAATTTACATCTCCTACATGCCACCACGCGCCATGCAGAAGCTGGGGGGCATTTGTGGGAACCTAATTAAATCAAACCCTAGGTCAAATAATTCCTACCATTTGGGGATTATTTGACCAAATTGGGAATTGATCAACCTAATTGGGAGTTACTCAATTTAATTGGGAATTATCCAATTAAATTGAACGTTACCTAATTAGGTTGAGATTTGATTTGGTTAAATACCACGATCCCCAATTAAATTAGGAGATTGCCTACCACAATTAGGGATTTGATTTACAGGAAATCCCTAATTAATCAAATCAATTCCAAAAAGGGGAGGAATAATTCCCTTCCATCTACGGAATTATTCCTCTGAAACCCTAGCCTCCGAGACCTCTATAAAAGCATAGCCACACACAATGGGTTGGAGGTACGCCTA
Organism: Prunus dulcis; assembly: GCF_902201215.1. Lineage (NCBI taxonomy): Eukaryota > Viridiplantae > Streptophyta > Magnoliopsida > Rosales > Rosaceae > Prunus > Prunus dulcis. The sequence goes on from NC_047651.1 coordinate 3,933,774, forward strand.
AATTCCTACTAAAACTCTACAGAAGTTATTTCTCAAAAACCCTAGCCACCCCCTCTCTTTCTCTCTCTCACACAAGGCTCCGGCCACCACACACGGCTCCGGCCACCCGATTTTCCTTGAATTACCCTACCTAACTTAGGCATCGGAGGGCCTTTGGCCAACACCCCCCGGGTGTGGTCTTTTTACTCCGATCTGTTTTGCAGGGAGAAAGAGAGGCGGAGAAGACGAAGGAATATTGGGCGAATATTCTCGTGGGGAAATTTGCTCCCTCAGTAGACATAGGACGAATGTGTTGTGTTATTTCCTCTTCTAAGAGGGTCACTAACTGAAGATTGCATATAGAACAACAATGACTGTCCCTGCTCATAAAAATGCTTGACATGTAGACAATTACTAACTCTGGATATTTTTAACATTTCAAGAGAAAACTATAATGCAGAGACATGGTCCAAACAGGGAAACGTATGGAAATTAGGGGGAGTGAGTTTGCAGGAATTTACAACAAATTAGCATATCACCAATGGTTTCCTCACTGCTATACCACATATAAGAAATCCAATCATTTTCATGGAAGGTTTTGTTGATGATTAGCTTTGAGATATGGGGCAAAAGGACAACATAGCAGCCAACGGGGTGGTGTTCAATGTGATGCAAGGCACTGCAAAGTAAATATAGGACAAGTTGGAACAAATGCCTGGGCCTAGGCCCAAAAAGTGTTTCCAGCGGGCAAACGCAGCCAGGGTAGTTGGTGGGATCTACAAGTCTGGGCCGGCCCAAAGGCAAGAATAATCTGGACTGTTGTCTGGGTTTACTAACATCAGCGATGACATCATCAACAAAAGAAAATTATAAAAATCTAAACGAAATACTAAAAATTTCATATTTTTTAAAAAAATAAATACTTGGTCATATTCTTCACTTCCCACACCAAAATTCTATACAAATTCCTCTCCTCATATCTCATGTGAATAGTGATTTTCCTTGAGTTTCCATGGCAATGAATGGAAACACCATAAGCCTTTTCCAAGAGCTGTTACTATTCATGGGAATAGTAACAGTCATTGTCTTACCCTTGCCTTTTGCTATGATAAATGCGTGGAAGTGCTCTTAAGGGTGTGCTCCTTCGGATGGAGCACCTAAACACCTTTAATTGGTGTGTTGCGGACTTGCAACAAATGCATGTGATGTATGACCCAGACGATAAGGCTCTCTTGTTGTGGAGATCCTTACCGTTGTCATATAACTCACGTCAACAAAGAATTCATTACGTAAAACGTTGGATCAAACAAGAGCCTGAATAAGAGGCTCAACTTCAGACAATGTGGGCACTTGTAGCTGGCCATTTTGTGTTGTCATGTATTATGAAGTGATCTGGTTCTTATTCAATATGTGATGTCCAAAAGCATAAGTGTACTGTCTCAAGTCCTTTTGAAGTCCAAATGATTCCCGTATTAAAATAAATGATTTTAACGCTACAATAGTTATCAATGCAATTTTAGAATGCTACTAAACAAACCCTAAAATTAACTTAGTACACCTATTACCAAAGTAATTATTGAATTACTAATTTGTTCTAATATAAAATGACCAAAAAATATATATAATTTTTAAACAAATATAATTTTAATAAATACACCCTACTTACCATTCTTTCCTAGTTTCTTTACTTCTCTTGCAAATTCTTTCCTTTCTTTTGCTGTACCCTCCCTTAGCCATTTCACAGCCAATACATGACCTGAGTCAAGCATAGCTTTGTACTTTGTTCCATGACAACTCCTTCCAATAGTTTCTGCTGGAGCACATGAAAGTTCTTCTGCTGTGACCAAGGAGCCATCAAACAGATGTAAATCACCAGCCAATTTATCTGGAGAACAAGTTTTGAGAACATAAGGACTCTCAACTGGTTGTTAATTTTTAGAAGGTGATAGATTTGGGATTGGTATTAAGGTGTTATGTGATATAGTGTATTAGGGTGTACCATGGGTATTTTTGATAGTTAAATAGGGTGTGCTTAGTTAATTTTATATTTTGATTAAAATATTAGGGTGTACTTAGATCATAGGGTGTACTCAATTAATATTAGGGTTCGTTTAGCAACACTCCAATTTTATTGCATGAAATTGAATTAAAATAGTAAAATCTCACTTGCAATGGTTTGACTTAGTTCATTGCAATAGAGGGTGCTATGTGATGAACCCTCTATTGCAATTGCAATAGACAGTTTCAGCTTCTCTCCATTTGGTAAAGTACTTAACCAGATAAATAGTTGTTATATTTCTTTTTTTTTTCTTTTTTTCAGATGTTAGGATTCGAACCCAAGACCTTGTCTGAAGGAACAATTATTCTAAACCACTACAATTGTTCTAAACCACTACAATTGTTCAAAAAGTATTATGTGAACAACAAAACCCCTTCCTTGTTAATTTAGAATTTGAGTTGCAAAAGGAATATTCACAAATTCTTGATCAGGAAGAGTTGTTGTGGATGCAAAAATCAAGAGCCAACTGGCACAAAGATGGGGATAGAAATACTAAATTTTTTCACATGACGACGGTGGTTCGACGCAGAAGAAACAAAATTGTTGGTCTCAAAGATGACAATGGGAACTGGGTGACTGATAAAGAGGGCCTGAAAAATATTACTATCAATTATTTTCAAAAGTTGTTCTCTGATGATATGACTTGCACAGGTACTTCTACTCTCCCTAATTTTTTTCTTGTCACTGATCAGAGTTTTTTAGATAACTTGTTGGTCCTTGTGAGTAATAGTGAGATTAAAACTAGTATGTTTACAATTGGACCTTATAAAGCTTCTGGTCCGGATGGCTTTGCTGCGTGTCTTTACCAACAGTGCTGGGAAATATGTGGTGCTGAGGTGTGTGATTTGGTCAAGCAAGTTTTTACTACTGGGGAAATCCCATATGATCTCACTAGGACTTTAATTGTTCTAGTCCCAAAGGTGACTAGCCCGCTATCTATGGCGCAAATGAGGCCAATTAGTTTGTGTAACACCCTCTACAAGACCATTTCGAAGATTTTGGTAAGTCGGCTAAGACCCCTACTTAAAACTTTGATCAGTCCTAATCAGGCTAGTTTCATCCTTGGAAGACTAATCTCTGACAACATCGTTCTAGCTCGAGCTCCTTCATAAATTTAGACACTCCAAAGGGAAGAAAGGTTTTGTTGCTTGGAAAATTGATCTTTCTAAGGCTTATGACAGAGTCAACTGGGGTTTTCTAGAATTTGTGCTTAGAGAAATCAAACTCCCAGTGGCTACAATCAAGATTATTATGCAATGTGTTACCACGGTTCACTTCCAAGTAAATTTGAATGGTGAAGCTACTCCTTCCTTTACTCCTGAAAGAGGACTGAGACAAGGTGACCCCCTCTCCCCTTATTTGTTTGTGTTGTGTCTTGAAAAATTATCCCATCTAATTAGTGAGGCTGTTGTAAAAAAGGAGTGGCGAGCAGTCGGTATCTCTAGAACTGGTCCTAAGATTTCCCACCTTTGTTTTGCGGATGATTTACTCCTTTTTGCTGAAGCTAGCACGCGATAGGCAAGAGTGATGAAGAGATGTCTTAATAATTTTTGCCGAGCTTCTGGTCAGGTCGTGAGTTTTGAAAAGTCCCAAATCTTCTGTTCCCCAAATATTCCAAATAGTCTGGCTGCAGAGATTAGTAGTATTTGTGAATCTCCTTTGACTTCGAACCTTGGGAAATATCTGGGGGTCCCATTAATTCATTCAAGACTAAATAAGGCTACTTATCGAAGTGTGGTGGATAAAGTGCAGCAAAAGCTTACTGCTTGGAAAGGCAAGTTGCTTAGCTTGCCTGGCAGAGTAACTTTAATTCAATCAGTGACTGCTTCCATTCCTTTGTACACTATGCAAACTGTTTGGCTCCTGGCTAGTACATGTGAGGAGTTGGATAAAATAAATAGGAATTTTTTATGGGGGAGTAGTGATGATGTTTCGAAGGCTCACCTTGTGAAGTGGGACACAGTTTGTAAAAGCAAAAAGAAAGGCGGTCTTGGTCTTAAGCAAACTGATCTTATAAACCAATCTATGTTGGCCAAGGTAGGATGGAGATTATTGCAACACAAGGAGAGCCTGTGGTCAAATGCTCTAATTCAGAAATACCTAAAAGGTAATGTTTCTAATATTTTTTGCAATGAAAGGGCAAAGCACTTGCATCCTTCTCCTACATGACATGCTATTAAACATGGTGCAAATATGTTGAAAAAAAAGGGATAAAAATAAGAGTGGGAGAGGGGCTGCACACTTCCTTTTGGACAGATTATTGGGTTAGTGATGGGCCATTGATAAGTCGGTTTGGGAGGGTGCCTCAAGATAAAGTTGATGACTATTTGTCTCATGGCACTTGGGACCTGGAAAAGCTAAAGGATGATTTACCACTTGAAATGGTAGGTCATATTACGTGCGTACCTGCTGGATTAAGTTGTAAACCAGATATTCCTATTTGGAAGCATACTACCACTGGCTCCTTCAGTGTTAAATCAGCATATATGGCTAATTGTCGGGAGTCGTCGAGTATGGATGTTAGCTGGGCTTTTATATGGAACATTAAGGCTCCCCCCAAAATTAAATATTTCCTTTGGTTGCTGCACCAAGATAAACTCTTAACAAATGATCAAAGAGTTAAAAGGAAGATGACCATGACTGCCAATTGTGATATTTGTGGTGCCCTAATGGAGAATGCAGCTCATATTGTACGGAATTGCCTAGTGGCAATTTCAGTTTGGCATCAGTCACTTATGCCTATGAATCTGAGTTTGCTGCAGGTTGCTGATCTTCATACTTGGGTTGCAAAAAATTTACACAACTCTACAATTTTGGCTTATGGAGTGGAGTGGTCAACCATGTTTGCTTTCACTTGCTGGTTTCTCTGGAAATGGAGGAACAAAAATATATTTGATCATGGGTTTGTGTTTCCCAACAACCCCAGACACGTCATTCTTATGGCTGCTGCAGATTGGACACAGGCCAATATTGAAAAAACTAGAAAACCCACCCGTTCTCTCACTGCTCTCTCTTGGCAATATCCGAATGAATGAGTGATTAAAATCAATACCGACAGGTGTAGAAAAGGTGAGGATGGACACATTGCTGCTGGGGGTGTACTCAGAGATAGTTCTGGGCAGTGGATGAGAGGCTTTGCTGTCAACCTTGGTGTAGGTGTAACACCCCGACTCCAGATTAAATGTTTATTTTAATCGATTTAATTAAATTTACGAATTTACCATTGGGGTAGGGGTAAATTGGTCACTTTTTGATCCGGAAGGATTTTGGGACCATGAATGGTATTTCTGGGTAGGTGGTACCGAGACGAATTCGTAGACACGCGGTAGGCTTGAAATGGAGTTGTAATGAAAAAGTTACGGGCAAAACACTTCCAATGGCAAACTTGTAATTATTTCAAAAAGTTTGGTAAAAATCAGATTTTCACTTCAGCTTTCTCTCTCTCTCGCGCTACACTCTCTCTCCTCAGTCTCTCTCTCTCCCCGACGTCAACTCTCTCTCTCCTCGGTTCGCGCAGCTCCGGCCACGGCAGGACCCGAGACCGGTCCCGATCGATCCGCCTCGACGCCCCGACCAAGACCTGCCCGTTTTCCCCGTCGAAAACCACGAACTCGAGCCGCGAGCTCGACTGGTTCGAACCGGAGCTTGCTCGCCGTCGCGCCGCCGCCTCCGCCGCCTAAACTCGGTGATTGAGGTATGGTTTCTCCTCCTTTTTACGAGTTCTAGCTGATGTTGGTATAGGTTTGGATCGATTGTGAGTGTAGAAAACCGATTAGGAAAACCTAGGGTTTGGGCCGAATTTCAAACTGAAATTCCGGCCAGTTGCCGCCCGAATTGGGCCTTCCCGTAGTTGAAGAAAGTGATCCTGACCTCGAGTAGAAGCTAGGGTAGGAAGGGTGAGCTCGGGTGTGGAGTTTTTCCGTTTCCGGAATTACTCTACACACCCACGCGCTGCTGGCGCGTGTGGCGGCGCGTGGGCGAGTCTGGTGAGGATGTAATTAACCCGATGAGATCCTTAGGTTGTCACGAGCGTGTAGGAATTCGCGGATCTCAATTCGGATGTCGTTTGACTATCGAACGGATTTTCGCATATTGTGCGTTATCCGGGTTCGATAGATTCCGACCGTTAGATCTTTCCCGAGTTAAAATATGTTGTTCTAGGAATTCCTAGGACCGTATGGGACTTCACGAATTATGAATCGGAACCCCGGATGTTCCAATTCAAAAATGCAAAGTTTGCGGGTTAGCGATAACCGTAAAATCGTGAATGAATCCTAAACCTGTAATTGGACCTTAGGATACCCTCTTCAACGTACACGTATGGGGAATTTGGGGAATTAATCATTTAACTTATGATTTCCGCTTCGACGTAATTTTATACCAATTAACGGTTCGTATTTCGAAATAGGTGTTTCGATTGCACGTACTCAGCAGGCAGGACCCTCACGTGGTCAGGCAGCGTGGGATTATCTGTGAGTGGACTTTGTTTTAATCATATGCATGGTTTTAATTGATGAAAGTTTCTGCATAATGTTTTGATGGTTTATGGAATTTATATATATTATATTCATGAAATGATTTTGTTGGTCGAGTAGCTTTGGCTATATATATATATATATATTCGCTATAGGTGAGATATTGGGGTAGTTGGAGGTTGATGTGGAAGAATGTGGTTTTGGAGAGAAGTTGTGTGATTACACTACGTAAGTACCTTCCCCAGTTACTAGTCTCACTCGCGGCGTTGGATGTTCCGGCGTGTGAGACACTTTCCATATGCGGCGTTGGATGTTCCGGCGTATGGGAAAGACTTTGTATAGAGTTTAGGGTCATCACCATGGCGTTGGATGTTCCGGTGTGTGATGACCCAGTCTGCGCGCGTAGGACATAGTTTGGAAGCTACACATGGCGTTGGATGTTCCGGTGTGGGAGCTTTGGAGTTTCGTCCCTCGGTTGGACCGCTCATCCCTAGACGCAGGATAGCACCTGGAAATCCTGCGAACTAGTCAAACGATCCCCCAGTTGGATTGTTTTCCCGGTACCTAGGTGGTGTGTTGAGTATATCGTATATTGTATAGCTATTTATTTTATATATTTATAGGTATACTTATATGGATATGTATGGTTGAGTGGGTAAGGAATTAGTAGCTTGACAGGAGTGGTAAGATTGAGAGTATAGGGATTCCTCTTGAAGGAGATAACTGGTGTTTTTGAAATGTTTAAATGAATTAAGTTTTGAGTAATTATTTATTGTTGCGTGAACCTGCATGTCCTGAACATTATTTTTACATGGTGGGGTTACTATGTTGTTTTTAACTGCAAATCTGGTTTTTGTCCACTCACATATTTTCTGTTTTGCCCCTCCCAGCCAGTAGTCGCTCCAGGAAGCGTGCAAGTGGTGTACGAAGCTCAATCTGTGCATCTTTCTAGTTAGGAACTGAGTAATTTCTTCTACTCAACTGTTCTTGTAATCTAAATTCAGTAGATGCTCTGTATTGCCCTTGATAGATTTTACTTGTGAGGCCGGAGGCCACTTTAGCGACTTGTAAAATTGTGAAAGCATGATGTTGGTTGGGATTATTATTACTGTGTATTGCAGGTTGGGTAAATTTTGTTGGGATTGCTTATTTAACAGGGGAGACTCTGCCAAAATTTTGGTAGAAAGTCTCGAGTTTTAATTTAGTGGGCCCGGCATCGGGATGATGTCGGATTAAAGACGGGGTCCGCTTCGGTTTCCGGGAAATTCCGGGGCGGGTCCTGTCAGTAGGACAAGTCTTGGAAGCTGAGTTATGGGGCATCTATCTTGGAATGAAAATTGCTTGGGATATAGGTTGCAGTGCAGTTGTGCTTGAGTCTGACTCAGCGACCGCAGTACACCTGCTTAACAAAAATGTGGAAGACTTTCATCCTCTTGCTACTATGTTGTGGGGATGCCAAGATTATATAAACAAAGTTTGGGTTTGTTCTATTCATCATGTATATCGTGAGTGCAACATGGTAGCGGATAAACTAGCTAAATTGAGTTCATGTCTTGAGTTAGGTTTGTCAACTTTCCAGGACCCTCCTGACAGTATTGGGTCCTTTTCTTAGTGAAGATTTACTTGGAGTCTGTAGGCCTCGAGCCATTGTTTAATTTCTTTGTTGGGCATTAGCCCCGTTTCTTCACCCCAAAAAAAAAAAAAAAGTACTTAACCAAATGCAATTGCAATAGACGTTTGGTTTAAACTGGTTTCAGTCCTGTTTCCAGTTTTTCCAATTTTGGACCGGATTATTATTATTTTTTCAAATTATTATTTTTTAAATACAAATTCCTACTAAAATTTTATTTTTTAGGTTTGAAAATTTACAAATGATCCAATTTCATGCAAAGAGAGATATTGGGCCTAGAAAAGAATGATGTTTTGAAGTTGGATTTTGGGAAATATTAGTTATAAGATTAAAAAGGTAGTATTGGATTTAAATAATTTTGTAAAAAAAATAAAAATATACACAACCAGTTTGGTCCGATTTGTTAAGGTGTGAAACTGAAATCGAAACCAATTTGAACTGGTTCGGTCCAGTTTGTTGAGTTTTTAGTCAACTGATTTGTTTTCTGATTTTTTCCATCCGGTCCGGCTAAGTGTTCCGATTTTTCAGTCTTGATGCCCACCCATAGATATAACTATTGATATGAAGCTATTGAACTGTATCATTGCAAGTAAAGTTGTAGTTCAATTTAATCGATGTCAAAATAGTTCAATAAATTAAACTATTGCATTGAACTATTGAACAACCATTGTGGATGCTTAGGAGCTTGGAATGTGTTTCAAATTGCATACCTATGTTTGGTAAGTGCACTCTTGTTAATGCAATTATGAACTCATAGATAAGGACTTCCCATGTAGGGGCGAAGTTCATGCCCTCGGCTTACCATAGAAAACTTTTTTCCCTCACTTGAGAAAGCATTTAATACTGTTTTTTCGGACTAACTTACTCATATTATTATTTTTAAATACCACTTTTTACACCCTTAAAAAAACTCTTCATATATTAACCTTTAATAATTAAAAAAAATCAAGGGTATTGTTGGAAACTTAATAACTTTTCATTCATAATACTGCACTAACCAAATATGGGAATGAAAAATAGTTGCATTTCCTAGTCCTCATTTCCCACCACTACCAAATGTGGGAATGAACATCCTCTATTCCCATCTCGTTGGATTAAATATGGGAAATTTATTTCTACAAAGTTCAATGGCGAACCACACGGGCCCTAAGGTGACTATGCCTTTTGGATTTTGCTTTTGTTTGCCTTCGGCTTATTCATACTCATTCACAAAATAATATCATTTTTTCACCATTAAACTTAGATAGGCGAGCCCAACATGGCCAATTTATTAAATAAGTTTACTCTAAACAGGTTGGACCGGCCCAACATAGCCTATTTAACACCTCTAATTAAACACCTATAGAAACTCATGATATGTTTTTGTAACAATTTCTAGTAATTTAATCACGCACACATGACATAGCTTTCTTTTGAGAGACTTTTTTTGTTCGTTCCTCCACTAAACTCAAACCCTATTCGCAATTCCCTCTCTTCATCTCTCTCTTCCTTTCCTTTTCTCTGGTCACAATGCCTAGTCATGTCAAACAAAGACGAGATGGACTATTGGGGCACATTGGAAATTTCAAAAAGTTTTGGAAGAATAAGAACCGAACCGAAAGTCGAGCATGAGGAGGACTGTTAACTTTTTCTTTTACTTTTTTTCCAATAAAACAAATCCCACCCGTTTACAGGTCTACAACCAATGTTTCTTTTATCCCAAAAAAAAAAAAAAGGATTTCTTTAAAAAAAATACAAATTCGTTCATTATAAAAATATTGTTTTAAAATTTTCAGTATTACATTAATGACAAAAAACAAAAAACAAAAAAAGGAAAACCACAACACCATGAAACTGTGGGTGTACGGTCTGGTTTTGGTCTTAATCAACTGAGTGCGCCGTACAACACTCTACCTTTTACTAAAGAACGCTTTACCTTTTATTAGAGAATGCTTTTTTGTTTGGTTCTTTAAACAAAACAAAAAAAAATGATTGAATGAATGAATTATATGTTTCTGAAACGTATTTGTCTGTGTCATGTTCATGTCCTTGTGTCTTGCTCCTTCTTTTCCCCTCTGTTTTTCTATGATTTACCAGTTTTTCTCTGTTAGGCAGAGGTGAGGTTTGCCTTTACATACAACAAACTAGCTACCTTCGTTGAAGAGCAGAAGACCCCTTCTTCTTCTTATTTTTTGTCTTTCAATTATACGTGAGTCTCAGAAAATGGGAGGACAGAGAACTCTAACTGATTCAGGAAGCAGATCGTCAAGCTCATTCATTTTACAAGATGATCAAGAAGGCTTTTCACCAACCTCATCAAACGCACTGGTACTTGTCCAAAACGCACCAATTGTCTCCTCCTACAATGAGAGAATCCGCCCCATTCTTGATGCCATTGACAAGCTCCGCAGCCTCATGGTTATGGAGGAAGGCATTCAGCTCCCCACCATTGTTGTTGTGGGAGACCAGTCATCTGGCAAATCCAGCGTTCTTGAGTCCCTCGCCGGCATCAGCCTACCGCGTGGACGGGGAATCTGCACAAGGGTTCCTCTCGTAATGAGGCTTCAGCACCACTCTGATCCTGAACCGGAGCTTTCACTGGAGTACAATGGCAGAGTTGAGCACACTGATGAGGACAATATTTCTGAGGACATTGTGAATGCCACCAATCTGATTGCTGGGGACAGCAAGGGAATTTCAGACACCCCATTGACCTTGTTGGTGAAGAAGAATGGTGTGCCTGATTTGACCATGGTTGACCTCCCTGGAATCACTAGGGTTCCAGTTCGTGGACAGCCTCTGAATATCGCTGATCAGATCAAAGATATGATCATGAAGTATATAAAACCAGATGAGAGCATCATTTTGAATGTTTTAGCTGCTTCTACTGATTTTAGCACATGTGAGTCAATTAGCATGTCGCGGAGTGTGGACAAAACTGGTGAGAGGACTCTGGCTGTGGTTACAAAGGTTGATATGGCACCAGAGGGACTGCTGGAGAAGGTTACAGCTGATGATGTGCATATTGGTCTTGGCTATGTCTGCGTAAGGAACCGGATTCGAGATGAAACGTATGAGGAGGCGAGGACTATTGAGGATCGATTATTTGAAACTGATCCTTTTCTTTCAAAGATTGATAAGTCTGTGGTTGGAATTCAGGTTTTGGCTGACAAGTTGGTCCAAATTCAAGCTGCTAGCATAGCTAGAAACTTGCCTGATATTGTAAAGAAGATCAATGACAAGCTGAATTCTTACCTTTCAGAGCTCAACAAAATGCCGAAAAAGCTCTCATCTGTTGCTGAGGCCATGACTGCTGTTATGCAGATCATTGGAACATCCAAAGAATCACTTAAGAAAATTCTTGTGAGGGGAGAATTTGATGAGTTCCCGGATGACAAACACATGCATTGCAAGGCTAGGCTTGTTGAGATGCTCAATAAGTGCTCAGATCAGCTTCACGAGTGCAATGTGAGTGACCCCAAAAGTAATTTCTTACTGGAGGAGATTGCGATTTTGGAGGAGGCCAAAGGTATCAACCTTCCCAATTTTGTTCCGCGCAATGCTTTTCTTATAGTTTTGCAGGGTAAAGTTAAGGGGATTTCGAGCATACCTATTGGGTTTGTTGAGCAGGTTTGGAGTTATATTGAGGATGTGGTTTTGTCTGTGTTAAGGAGAAATACAGAAAACTATTACCATGTTCAATTGTCTGCCAGAAGAGCAGGCCATAATCTTATTGAAAAGATGAAAGAAAGGTCGATCAATTGGATGACGGAGATAGTGGAAATGGAGAAACTAACTGATTATACATGTAATCCGGAATATCTATCCGAATGGCATAGGCTCATGACTGAACAAGAAACATTCATCCAAAAGGTCTTGCGTGACGCTGAGATAAACATAAATGTAAAGGGAATTGGGATGGTTGAAGTTGGAGGTCTAAGGAAGTACACACATGTCCTGTTGTCTCAAGCTTTCGACTTGAAAATGCGGATGACTGCGTATTGGAATATTGTGCTGAGAAGGTTGATTGATATCATGGGTTTGCATTTGCAGCTGAGTGTTTCAAACCTTGTGAACAAGGACCTGGAGATGGAGATTATGAATGAGCTACTGGGACCTAACCATGGTGGTGGGATTGAGAGGATGCTGGAGGAACCTCCATCAATGGCAGTGAAGCGCCAGAAGCTTATCAAGAGCATCAAAAAGCTCAAGGAGTCTAAAGAGGTTGTGTGTAAGATCATGGACGACAGGTTTACTTACGCTGATTACCTTGTGTGATAGATAACTAAGGAGTCCAGTTAAATTATGGTATGTTTCGTGTGAAAGAAGGCATTTTGCCAATGATGTGTGGTTGATCTGTTTGTACTTAATTATGGATCTGCATTTTGTTTATCATGTACCTGGTTGGTTGATGTTCTTGTGTGACTTAATTATAAGCACATTCTGTTTTTGTCTTTTGGGTTGCTAAACCTTACCCGGCTTGCTCCTGGAATAGGAGGAAATTTCTATCCTCTGTTCCTTCCTAGATCTTTTAATTCATGACACTGGGGGTGATGGTAGAAACACCTTCCTTTGTCATGATCACAATTGGAACCCTTTTGGGGGCTTTTCTCTTTGAGTTGGGACCCTTGTTAGTCTTCCATTTGGTCATGGGAATCTATTGGTATTTGCTTTTGCCACGCTCAATGCGAATAATTAATCACTTCCCAATGGAGCTCTGGTCTTCTAAGCACTTGTTCTTTAGAATGTCATAGGCCCTGTTTGATTGGCCGGATTGGATTAGATAGATTGAATTAAAATGGACATGGATCCTAACCATTGTTTGGTGAGCTTAAAATATATTATAGATTGGATATGGGTATTAGACACTATTCCAGAATAAGAGTTGTTCCAGAATCCATCACCAGACATGAGTTTATAACGAACGTCTTCTCTGGTTTGCCTTATTCGTCGTCTTTGATTTTCCTTCTTCTCCTCTCTCCTCTCTTCTATTCTCTCTCTCCCCTTACTAAAAAAAACTTCAGATTTCTCTCTGAGTCTTTGTTTTTGATATTATTGTGAAATATTTTTATATTTTGATGATTGTTGTCTTGCTCTTTTGGGTTAGATGCCGAATGATGTATTTTTTTGTTTATAATTTTTTTTTTTTTTATTGACCTTTGATTGGAAACTAATCATTGATATGAGTTTGAGTTTCTGGTTTAATTCTTGCAAAAGTTGGGGGTTTTTCTTCAATTTGAGGCAAAAAGTTAGGAATTTGCATCTGATTCTTGTTAAGAAAAAAAAAAAAAAATTTGAACTCAATCCTAGTCTATTGTTTGGTGCAAAATTGAATGGGGACTCAATCCTAGTCTGAGTTTCATCCTCTTTGGTTAGCCATCAATCAAAGGTGGGCTAGCCACTGTAGATAGACTTTATGCATTCTTTGTAATTCTTTCCTTGAGTCTCATGAACGTTTGTTCTGTATGTATAGAGGCTCACTCTACAATTTTTGTTGCACAAAATAGTTTTAAAAAAAATGTATTACAAAATACGAAAATTTAATTTGTAAAGAGACAAAATTCTGAAAATTTTGGTCTTTTTTAAATTAAAATTTTTTGTTATTTAAATTGGCCGTTGACATGAGTTTGCCCAGGCAACAACTCAGGTAAGCACTACTACAAAAAGTGAAAAAGACGACCATAAAACAACGACGGTCTAAGTGAAAACCGTCGTGGTTTTTAAAAAGACGACGGTTCTAAAAACAACGTCGTGTAATACCACCTTAGACAACTAAAAATGGAGATTCAAATGGCTGTTCAAAAACAACGACGTACCTAATTAAACAACCGACGTCTATTTGAAACAGATTTCAGCGGTGTAAAATCAAAGCCAACAAAGGACGGCAGAAGTTATGAATCGACCGACGTAGAAAGTAAAGACGACGATTTCAATAAAAGCCGCCGTTTTTACTCATAAAAAAACACGACGAGGTTTTCGTATAAGACGCCGTATAATTACAAACAAATCCACGGCTTTAAAATACAAAATATCGCCGTATTAAATTAATGTACAACGACGGAAAATATAAATATATCGGCGTCATTCTCGTATAGTTCTACGACGTTATCTTTAAATCTTTAACGTCGTATTTATTCATTTTATACGTCGTAACTTTAATTTAAACCGTCGTCTTAATAAGAATTTTTGTTTACAATTTTTTTCTTTGATTTTCTTATCTTACGTCGGTAGATCTACTTAATGACAAGAATTGAAATAACCACGACGGTTTATATAGAAAACCGCCGACATAACCAGATTTTTCTGAGATCCCAAAGGTTACGAAATCTTACCAGATGGAACTCTGTTCCACATCATAATCTTAACAGATGACACAGATTTGCAATCAGAGAGACAATTTTTTCGAAGTTGATAAAATCCGCGTCGGTTGTATTAAACTTAACGACGTTTAACAAAATAATCTACGTCGGTAATTATAAATCTACCTTAATATAAACCACGAGAAAAGCATTGACAATGTCTTCATCATATCTCCCAGCAACTACTGATTCGATTGCTCATGCTTTAGAGGCCATCTGAAGCCATTTCTATTCTTTATCGCATTCTTGAAACCCATCTTCTTTTTCTGAAGCTCTACGGATAAAGGAAGAGGCTATCACAAATCTGACGGATCTTCTTAGTAAAGAAAATCAAGCAGAGGATCAGGCACATCTGATCTTCAGATTTCCTTGAGAAGCGAACTTTCCTTCGACAGCTAGTGGAGGCCAGGCTTGCATCTCTTTTGATGGAAAGCAAGGAGTATTCAGAAGCACTAAGTGTCCTATCGGGCTTGATCAAGGAAGTGAGAAGGCTAGTTGACAAGCTTCTTCTTGTGGACATAGATTTGATGCGAGTAAGCTCAATTTCTCTTTGAGAAAGACATCCAAATTATTGTCTTTGAGATGTGAGAGGCAGTGTCTCTGAGAGAGGAAGAACTTGGAACCCTAAATGTAAACCGAAAATGAATGAAAGCGACAAATTTATAGAATAAATTTTTAAAACCAACGGCGGTCCGAACCAAAAACCGCCGTTTAAATTTTACAATCAACGTCGGTAAATTAATAAATCCCCGTCGTCTTAGTCTTACTTAAGACGACTAAAAACGACGACATAAAAACAAAAACAGTCGTTGTTTTTATATTCTTTTTTTATTTAAATCTGTCATCCAAAAAAGAAACTTTACATATTCCTGAATATTAATTTCCTTCATTTTAAATTTCCTCGGGAAAAAAACTCTATTTATAACGCACTGTAATTGAAAAATAAACTGAAAAGTCACGGGAAAAAAAATTCTATTCATAATTTAAAAATTAAAATCCACGTCGGTTATATTAAACCTAACGACGTTAAATTGACTATTACACGTCTCAAAAACAAATATTGCGTCGTGTTAGTTAAAAACGACGTAGTTATATGT